>NW_027279069.1:262500-356447 GCF_046629955.1 Centroberyx affinis | reverse complement strand
GGGCAGGCAGACCCACACAGCTCTGTGTTTGCATCTTTACATTGTCCAACTGGAGGTCATCCATGGCTGAATCAGGGCAACAGATTCCCCAGCAAAGCTTGATCCAAATGGTCCATAGCCACTTCTGTTGTGCGCCTTGTTCACACAAAGTTTGCCACAAATCCCTTTCGTCCTCCTCTTCGGCGCCTTTCTGCTCTGCCCAAGCTCCACAGCATCATCTTCTTCATCAGCATCAGTGTTCAATTGACTGGGTCTGTGCTGCACCACAGTGGAAGTCATCATCACTGGTTATGGTAAAAAAAAGCACCTTTGGCATCTTATTTAATCATGTCTGTCTTTTTCAGTCTCTCATCTTTACAGAAAGTTTGTCTCTAAAAGGCGATGGCGTGGGGTTGGGGGAGGGGACAGAGCAGGTCTCCTATTGATGGCATCCGCTATTTAGCCCCTCCCACACCGAAGTCCCTTGTTCTGATTGGTCTCACCTCACGTCCACTATAGCAGAGAGAAAAAAAGCTAACATTAGCATTGGCATTTTCAAAGAAAAGACAACACTGGTATATCATAAAAAAAAAGCTAATTTGATTTTTGCATTTTGTGCCCAATTACATCAATTTGGTCATGCATTTCAAACAAGTTGACACAACACACACAAGGCCCATAGCGTTTTGAATCATGTTTCTCCTGATTTCAAAGAAAGTGATCAGACCAGTCATCATTTATGTCCAGTCAAAATGTGTGTGTGTGTGTGTGTGTGTGATTCAGCCCAGAGTACAAGACAGTGAGCTGGGCAAGAAAGCTTATGTGGCATAAAACAAGACATTACAAACAACCCCTCTCTCTCTTACAGGGACAGAAAGACAAAAAGGCAGATGGACAGATGCCAAGTACAATCATAAAAATTGTACAGACAGACAGAGATGAGAGGACAGATGAACAAATGTTGGTGATGACAAGACGATAAGGTGAAGGAGAGAGAAAAATAAAAGAGAGGGGGGTATGTTCACTTACAACGGAGCAACACATGAGATGGGTGCTGTCTTACAACACTACAAAAATACAGTGCACACAAACACACGCAAGCATAGAACTGTGATACAAAGTAGACGTATGCAGTGTGCATGCTCAGCAGGCCACAAAATCAACATGCAGCAGTGGGGCACAAAGTATGGCACTCTTCAGCCCTCCCTCTCCTCACACTGATTGGTTGTGGTGTGATTGGTGACGGTGATTGGTGGGCCCTCTCTGCGCCCTGATTGGGCCAGTGCTGTGCCAGGAGGGTGATTAGGCAGGGAGGGGTCGCCGTGGTGCTAAAGTCCTACCTGTTCCCTTCACAGCTCTCCAGTGGACTTTGGGTAATGAGTGCAAGTTTATTATGTCGCCAATAAATCCTTGCTGGGCCTTAGCTTTTTAGGTTTCCTTTTTTTACCTTTAGCCCTACGGTGGCCTGAAAACACAAAGTCGGGGAGGGTGGACAGGAAGGAGGGTTAGCAGCAAGAAGCAGGGTTTATGGTACAGAGAGAGGTACAACAGCCTCGGGACAGAAGCAGAGAGCGCAATGATATGACACACTATAAATACTTCAGATGCCTTATCAGCACACATCGCAGCCCTTATCTGCTCCAAGGGAGAGAAAGGTTTCAGATCAAGGCACTGGCAGATTTACCTGCTGTCAAGCCAAGCAGCCTTTGGACAGCCTCCTATGACACACACATACACGTTCACACGCACATCCTCGTCTAAGAATGCACAAGCACACACACATACATACTCAAGCTTTACAGTTTTGCAATAGGGGGCCAGCGCTCAGGTGTGTCTGCCTCGTAAAAGGTCATCCAGTGCAAAGCCAAAGAGCCAGACAGAGAGAAAGACCACCAGACAGACATGAGGAGAAGCAGTAGAGCAAGACAAGGCATGGAAACATGGGGATGAGGGCGGGACTCAGCCATCAAACTCAGAGCGACATTCCTGCAATAGGACAATGTTGGGACAATATTTGGGACAATGTTATAATGATGTAGGATAAGCTTGCGGGCCATATTTACCTGTGTCTGCATCTGAGTGCTCCGCCACGTGGTGCTGCGACGTGCACACACACTCCAGGTGGTCTTCTAACCGCACAAAGACCTCTTTCAGCTTGGGTCTCCTCCTCACGTACTCCACCTTGGCCACCTGAGAGAGGGAGAGAGAGTAAGGTTAGCTCCAGAGCCAAGTCCAGCGCCATCATTACTCCTGCTCTGTCTTCCGTCAATGAATGTATACACTCTTTCCCCGTTCGCTAGCATCAAGAGGCGTAGCGCCGTGACTGATGACTCTTTCATAAACCGATTCATAAAAACGCCAGCGCCGATGGCCGTCACTTCGCCTCGCTGTGTTTGAAGTGTGACGGCAGCATTCCTTTGGGGCTGATGCACTGGGTTCCGCTCGCTGTGTGCTCTACAGGCTGTTGATCAGGTGTGTAAATATTGGACGGAGCGTATGACCCTGCCCAACTAAGCTCAAACAATAGGAGAGGAGGGATGGAGGGTAGGGGGGAGCGGTGTACGCCCTAAGGCCCAGGGAAGGTTTACTCTGGCAGGAGAAGAGAGGCTGGGAGATCCCCCCCCCCCCCCCCCCCCTCTGTCTCTCCGGGCCTGGAGCATCCACATCCAGACAGACACACACCTAAACTCCCTCGCCATGTCCCGACATGCAGGCCTGCTATAAACCACATTAATATTTCTTCATGGGTTGGGGAAAGTGTTGCTCGACTTTGCCTAACGAGAGAACGCAAAACTTTAAATTTACAAGATCTAATCCGAACAGGAAAGACAGTGACTTCTGAATGTGTTCTCTCACCCCACCAGGCAGCCCTTGGCAATCTAGCAAACACAAAAGCAAGGCAGGAATTCCTATCCTTGAGTCCCGCTAACGCCCTCTCAGTTTAACACAACAGCGCTGACCTCCACTTCCCACCTAACAGCTAATAATGTGAGGGACCAATCCTCGGAGGGTTATGAATAGGTTGTGTTGGTTGAAGCTTAGATGAAAGCTGAACAGAGGAGGTTGTGTGGAGGTTATGATGATCTTGTTGTGTAACACAGGGGAGGTGGCTACATGCTTTTTCTCTCTCTGATCTAAGTGCCAAGGGCAGGTAGCCTTCCCATCAACCACTGAGGGCCTGGGGGCCACATGGAAACAATATCTCTCGCTTCACCTATCTTCCTGGTCATTGCACGAGAGAGGATATTGGCCTGCAATCTCCCAACGCTCTCTGGTGTTATGAGCAACACGGCTATGCAGTCGGGCATGAGGCTCTCACACACACACACACACACACACGGAGTGCCAAAGCAGATGAGAGGCTTTCTTCCTCTATCCTGTGATGGCTCGCAGCCAAGCGCGGCTCTCATCGGTGAATCAGTCACGCAGACGAACAAACATACCAATGCCGTCTGATATAACACAATATAATGTTGACATTCACACAGCGAGTGTCAGCCTCGCAACAATGCCTGGATCACAGCCTGGTGCGGCAGACATGCAAAAAAGCTGTGGGAGAAAGAAGTCGTGCAGCAGCGGTTTCACCAGCTCCTCTCTCCTTTGCAACAGTTTAATTCTGTTTCATTCCAGGGAAGGAGAGAGAAGAGAGGGAGTGAAAAAGAGGGTAAAGCAAGCAGTGGAGGTATGCGGTGAGCAAACAGAGGACAATGGTGTCTGGGTTAGCGGTGGTGTGTTTGCTGTTATCGGGCCCTGACACAGTGAGAGAGGGTGAAAGGGCCAGAGCGGGGAACTGGAGGTGGGGGAGAGAGAGAGAGGGAGGGTGGTTGGGGTGTTAGATTTGTGTACATTCCTTGGACCATCCCTCTCATTAGGGAATAGGAGTGTGTGTGTGTGTGTGTGTGTGTGTGTGTGTGTGTGTGCAGACGGAGGGGATTATTTAAGCAAGAGGGGGGGAGCACTGACCATGATCATGACTAGCACTGGATGACATTCATGTGTTACCTATTACATTGAGGCTCTGGGTAACCCTCCGAGGAAATTCATTACTAACACTGACAACAGCAGATAGAGATCTTATCTTAAGTTCAGTGTTATCTACCAAAAGCGCAGACGGTGTCACATAATGACGTGATCGACCACTGGATTTTCCCAGAAAACGACAAACACAATTTACTCAAATTCTCTCATTGAAAGACAGGGAGAGAGAGAGGGAGAGGGAGAGGGAGAGAGAGAGAGAGAAAGAGAGAGAGAGGGAGAGAGAGAGAGAGAGAGAGAGAGAGATGAGAGATGCAGCTGTCTCTGTGGACGGCTCCGCTGCCGTTGGTTACGGGAATGTCTGAGCTGGGGGGGGGTTCAGAGTTAGCCAATGGGAAGCCAAGAAAGTCATCCATGCCTGACACCTACTACTGAGGCCGATCCTAATGACTAATGCACACACACACACACACACACACACACACACAGACACACACACTGTTGGTCAGACAAACAGCTATTGACAGAGGGATAAAGCGATAGGACCTCTTGTTGAGAGGCCCAGCGGTAGGCTTGTCACCTTGCCCCTTACACAGCAGGGTTAAAAACACACCCCACAGGACTACACACACACACACACACACACACACAGACAAACACACACACTCTTTCATGTTTGCATGGGTGCTTGTTTCTGAATGTGTATCTCTGTGCTACAATACATCTCAAACAGCCTCTGCTCTGCCCACTTTGTCAACACACACTCTCTGTCCCAGCTTTCATTTTCAGTCTCTCCCTCTCTCTCTCGTTTCCTTCCTCCCACTCTGTCTTCTGTCACTCCTGAATCCCCCTCCACTCCTCTGTCCTGGCATATTGACTGAGCGGCGTTAAGAGAAGGTGTTGATGCTGCGGGCTTCACACTCTTTGCCCCCGAGCCGCCATGTCAGCCAGTGTCCCTACGTGACTCGGCCACACTCCGGGCAAATATTTACCTTCATATTTAATTCAGTCTTCCTCCATTTTAAACCGCTTCTTCCTCCTCCAAGGAACACCGGCTTCCTATCCAGTGCCGAGTCAATGACTCCTCACATAAACATACATCATAAAGAGACCCCGTGCTACGACAAGGGGCCCCGCACTCGCTATGTATAAATCAAACAGCTCTAAACTCCCTAGAAAGTCGGGCCCTGAGAAAGAGTCCCTCGAGCGGCTGTGGAATGATATCCGATCCAGAGGGTTCTGGGAAGTACGGACCCCCCCCTCCAACCCCCCACCTCCCCCTCCCCGGTTTGTCCCCGGCCTTCCTCGGGGGTCTCTGCGGCCCTCTGTGTGAAGCCGATTGTCCCGGTCGGGTTAATTGGGAATTCCCCGAGCGCAAAGCACTGATGAGAGCATGATGGAGGGGAAAGTTTGGGTCCGGCCTTCCAAGGAAAACACAACGGGGATGTGGATGTGCACCGCGGGCCATCAGGAACGGGACAGAATCAAGCAAAATAAATAAGAGCGTATGTGTGTGTGTGTGTGTGTGTTGGGGTATAGAGAATGGAGGGGTAGAGGGAGGGAAGAGGGGGAGGGTGACAATTCATCTGTCAGGAGGGAAATTAGGCGAAGGCGAAACTTGCCCCCCTCCTGCTTGAAAAAAAAAAAAGTTCTCATTGAAATGCTACGGCCATGAGTGAGTGGACGAGAGATGGGGGTTGTTTGGCAGAGGGGGTGGGGGTGGGAATGGGGGAGTTAGAACGTCTGTCTGTCTATCTGTCTGTCTTATGAAATGAAAGAAAGAAGAAATGACACCCAGAAGAAAGGCATGACGATGTGCAGAGAGAGAGAGAGAAAGAGAGAGAGCCAACCGCAGAGGGCAGAGAGAAGACGCAGGCTTTGAACGTCAACGGCAACAGCCCAGACCCCCTACTCCCTCCTCCACCCTACCCCACCCAGCCTCTCAGAGTGATGGGGTGGGGGGAGGTTATCATAGGTGGTGTGGGGAGAAGAGAGGAAGCAAGAAGAGCATTTGTCATGTGGCACGCAGGCCTGCAGTGCCAAAAAGGCACTTCACAACACACACTGCTCTCTCTCTCTCTCTCTCTCTCTCTCTCTCTCTCTCTCTCTCGCTCTCTCTCTCTCTCTCTCTCTCTCTATCTCTCTCTCTCTCTCACAGTGATGGGTCACCAGATGTGAGTGTGTTTCTGCCCTCCAACCACAACCTGTGTTGCCTCCCCTTCTCCTCAAGAGAACCATCAGCCAATATCAAATATCAAAGAATCCAATAAGATGTAATCTTTTCATCTATTCCTTCCCTCCTACCCATGTCTTCACAGAATAACAGAATACACACACACACACACACACACACACACACACACACACACACACACACTAACAGCCTCTGTGTATCACCTCCTGAGAGAAGGATTTCATTATTTCAGCTGTCTCTATCTAAAAGGCGCGTCTGATAAAGTTTTAGGGAAACTCCTCTTCATGTGAGAGAAACTCTACAAAAGAGGCAACCCAGAGAGAGGTGGAGAGCATCCAAAATTGCAGATGAAAAAGACATTACTGAGCACTTAGAGAGGGAAAAGTAAATAAGGTGGAAGAGGGAGAAAATGCTAGAGAGAGAGACTGAAAAAGATACAGAGTGAACGGCAGAGATTGATAGAGGGATAAAGGTGTAAAAATAGAGGGAGGAAAGGAGAGATGGCTCTTTTTCAGTGCTGCGTATAGGAAGCATAAAGGTGAAGGAAGACGAATGCGAGAGAGAGAGAAAGAGGAAAGGAGAGAGTGAGAGAAAGGATGGAGAGAGCAACTATTTAGAGAGAAGGAGAGAGGTGGAGGGTGAGGATGAAGTCAGAGGGGGAGAGAGAGAGAGAGAGAAAGGGAGGACAGCAGAGGAGGAGTGAAAAGGAAAATAGAGAGATGAAGTAAAATATGATTAAAATACGGCTGCTACTTTTCCTTGCTCTAGCTGATGCATTCCAGCCGGTGCGGCGGTAGCCAAACTCTCCGGCTTCTGGCTTGGTCGGAACACTCCCATGGTCTCTGACCCTCGCCGCAACCCCCGGCACACACACACACACACACACACACACACACACACACACACACACACGTATACATGCACGCACATATGCACACACACAAACTCCCTCACCCCTCTTCATCTAGCAGAGGAGCATTGAGTGAATCAAAGGGAAAATAATTCACAGCTGCATGGGACTTCAAACAGGGAGGCCCCTCACTCCCATCTGCCCCCCCCCCCCACCCCACCCCCACGTAATCCACAGGACCCCTCAGACGACCATAAATCATGCTCACTGTATCGCCGTCACACTGTCCTTTATTTATGAAACACCCCGTAAGTTAGGGTCCCACACAACCGCAGGGCTAGAGCTACTGCTTCCCCCAACACCCGGATCTGACCCGCTGCCACTGAGGTAATTGTCAGTGTGTGTGTGTGTGTGTGTGTGTGTGTGTGTCGGGGTCGGGGCCAGGGCCAGTGCAGGGAGATGTGTGGACCCCCACACTCAGCACTGTGGCTATATCCGCCTGGCCTCTGTCAGCCTCCGCTTTGATCCAGCAGCCATCAACACTTCATTACTCTGCGGCCCGTCTTCCTCTTGCTGCTGCTTCACACTAATGGCCTTGTCCCTGCACTGTGCTGGGGGAGTGGACACACACACACACACACACACACACTCCTCCTCACGTTTACACAGATGTGCAGTGCCGTCCCTCTCCAACCCCTCCAAAATACTTGTACATATGCTTCAAGGGCCATCAAAAGTTTCCAGCTACTAAACCAAACCAAGTGAGACAAAATGTACTTTATCATTGCCAAATGATGTGATACTGATAACACTCTGCCACCTTACAAAGGCAAAGAGCAACACTTACAGTATAAGGGCTGAACTTCAAAACCTTGGTGTTCCCATTTTCCCTCTTATTTTACAGTCACTGCAAATTTTAACGTACACTATTTCGGGTTTTGTGCATAGAGAAGTAATTTTACCTTAATATTAGCTTAGTGGGTTTTTGCATGAGGAAGAGGAATACAATGAGCTTACTGACCAAACATCCAGCAGAAGCCAAAAGAGTTAATGACTGAGAGGATGAGTGACAGCTCCATTCTTCGCCTGTCTGATGGCCTGTTTACTCTGCCCCATTGGAAGGACAAATAGGGAGACATTTACACACACACACACACACACACACACACACACACACACACATACACACACACAAGAAGCACCGAGGCATACATGTGCAAAAGCATGCTAAAGTGCACACATCTTGATCACTGCCTCGTTAATTCACTCACTCACTTGCTCTTTCTCACTCACTCTCTCTCTCTCTCACACACACACACACACACACACACACACCCTGTCTAGTGGTCTCCCCAGTGCTGCCTGTCTAGAAGCACCTGTTGTTTTATGAGTGAGTTCGTCTAGCGAGCCTCGGAGCCAGAAGCCCTGAGAAAACCATCAGAATACAGGACACAGCTGTAGCCTTCAGCGCACAAGACAGAGCTACGAGGAGGAGGACGAGCAGGGGGAGAGGAGAGGGAAGGGGAGGAAGACGAGGGCGAAGGAGGTGGAAAAAGACGGGAGAGAGTGTGAGAGAGAAAAGGCGAAATAGTGAGGACCAGAGGAAAAGAGAAGTCGGCTTGTTTCGTGCCATCAAAATGTCAAGTGATATATTAATGCTGACTGAGGGGATTTTAAATAATGCCATGTCTAGATTACACAACTCTAGGAACCCTATGACACAGTAACACTGCCCATGGCCAGAATGTTCTGCCAGCCAGCCAGCCAGCCAGCCAGCCAGCCAGCCAGCCTTCGGCGATAAAAAACACCAAAAAGGACGGAGAAATAGTGAGAAATAGGGAGGAATCACTCTGGTGGAAAAGAGAGGAGAGAGCCAGGACACTGGGGAGTGAATAAGGAGTCACTGAAAGTGCAAAAGGAGGTGGAGAGAGGGAGAGAGAGAGAGAGAGAGAGAGAGAGAGAGGAGAGGTGGGACGGGCTGAATGAGGAGTTAGAGGAATGCTGGGATGATCGAGTCCGAATACATAAACACATTTGCTCATCAAGTATTCTCTTTGCCACTATCTCTCTCTCCCTCTCTTTCTCTCTCTCTCTCTCTCTCTCTTGCCAGTCTCTTTTATGTGTCCGGGTATTGAACCGTCTTTACATAGCTGGCAAGACGCTTATCTGTATGTGTGCAGCCCTATAGGGGGCTGTTCACTTTTATTGTGTCCCTCACACACCAAGACATACACACAATCCAAAAACAATGTAAATGTCAACCTACACACACACACACACACACACACACAATTTTAGAGACACTTATCACAGTGATGGAGCAAAGTGCAAGAGAAGCAGTGAGTTCAAGAGAATGAGGGAAGAAGAGGAACGAGAGTGACTTAAGATCTCCCCCTTCTCCTCCCTCGGGCTAGTCCTATTTAAAGTTGCCTTTTTTATTACCCCGCCACTGAACAGGCCCGGCTTGTACAGCACAGGGCCTGCACAGACCCGCTCTCTTTTTCTGGCGTCCATAGCATGAAAAAAGAAGAGTGAAAGAGGGAGAGAAAGAGAAGAGGGGGGAATAAATAAATAAAGGTGCATTTGGACAAATGCATAGCGGCATGAGCTGGAAAGAAACACAGCGGGTGTGTTCTTTTCCCATCCTTGGCCGGTACAAGGAAAACAAGTCAGGCTCGGGGTAGACGGGCAACATTTTTAGCTTTCTAATAAACGGAGAGAGAAGCACAAACTGAACCCCTATTCAGACTAACTGCTTAGAGGACAGACAGGAAAAAAAAACTTGGCATGAGACAATGTTTCTCACACACAATGTGGCGAATGTCTCCTGACCGGAGCGAGCCCTGACGGATGACCTTTCCAGGGATACAGCGCCTCTCGGCTCCCCTGCCCGCGGCTGGAACCACATGGAAAAACGGCCCCGCAAAAACCCTTGAAGGTCCCTATCCAGTGTGTGTGTGTGTGCTCATTTTGTCCTGAGGGTTTAACAGTGTCATGAGGGGGACACGGACGCAGTCGCACGGAACATGGCATTCCGAGAATAGCTGAATCAACCCTTAGTCGCTTGTCCACCCTCCTCTTCCTCCTCCTCCTCCTCCCTGCGTCTCCCCATCCATCCTCTTCACAGTGCAACTCGACCACAGACAGAGCTCCTATTGAGGATGACAGACACTGGAACGGACCGACCGACTGGCAGACAGACAGACAGACAGACAGACAGACAGACAGACAGACAGACGAGCTCACAGACGGACAGACAGACACACAGGGTTGTACTGTATATCAGAGGGCGAGCTTAACTCTCTCACCGCATTATGACTCAGCATTTCTGACCATAAACCCTGTGCCCTAGATGCAGCGCCCCGTGCCCCACAATGGCCGTCTTGTCCGCCGAGCGTTACTCGCTCTCTCTCTCTACTCTACGGCCAAAGGGGAGGTCATTTTGGAGCCCAGGGACCATGTCCGCCTATCCTTATTGAAATCTCCCGTCATGGGCCGGTGTGCCAAGGGGCAGGAGGCGGCGGCGGTGGCGAGGTTGGTATTTGTTTTATTACTCTGTGCTATCGAGGCGGCATCTTTAAAGCCCGGCATCCCCTGCGAGGCCCGGCGTGATGCGGAACAGGAGAGCAGATAGCAATGTCTCAGTGCCCATGGCCAGGCAAGATCACAATGATTACAGAGAGTAGAGGGACAATAGAGTACAGAGACAGATACACAAAGAGACAAACAAACACACACACACGCAGATTATCCTCCAGGTTATCCTGTTTATTCCCCGGTAGTCTCTTTACTCTCAGCAGAGCGGAGCACATGACTCCCATACCTCCGAACACCAGCGAACAGGCTGTAGTGTAAATACGGCAAAAAATACGACTCAGCTCCAGCCACACTGTCTCCTCTGAGCCTGAACAGAAGGACATGTTTTTAAGCTACCGATGCCAAAGAGCCTCGGAGAACAGTGCAACCCCCTTCACCCCCCCCCCCCCCCCCCCCCCCCACCCCCCCACCCACCCCTTTTTTTTTCTCTGACTTGGACTGGGACGACAAAGGGCCAAACAAACAGAGTGGAGAAATGGCAGCGCAGCGGCCGGCGACACGCAGACATTCTCAAGACGCAGGACTTCTTTACCGACTGTTTGTCTCTCTTTCTCTCTCTCTCTCTCTCTGTCTATCTGGCCGTAGCATCCCTCTTGGGTCTACCCTTCAGCAGATGTCCTGGTTATGAGTGCCAACAATCCTCTCTCTCTCTTTCTCTCTCTCTCTCTCCGTCTCTTTTCCCTCCCTCCCTCCCTCCCTCTGCCCTGGCACAGCCACCTTGGCCTCTCGCCTAACATGGGATAGATTGATGAAGAGAGAGGTGGGAGGGACGGGGGGGGGGGTTAGGGGCGGCTGTAATGGAAGGAGAGAAGGGGAGAGGGGACAGCGGAGTTGAGGTGGGTGAAGAGGGGTCTGATTTTGAGCGGGGGGGTTATGGGAGCTGTTTGGGCGGTGGCCAAGGCTCGGAGGAGAGGGGCACATTGAAATGAAGAGGAGGTGTGGAGGAAGCAGGGAACGAGGGAGGAGAGGAGCGTGAAGGAAGACAGGCTGACGCAACCCTCCCCACGGAGTCAGTCAACCTGTCTCCTGCGTGATTTACTTACCTGCTGAGAGGAAAAGTGGCGGAAATTTCTGTAAGTGTGTGTTTGTGTGTGCACTCCATTGATGTTTGTGGAGCAAGTAGGGTTGAATAAGATAGACTGTGTGTTTAACTTTACAATGCAGTTGTGTGTCTGTGTGTATACATGCTTGTGTGCCTGTATACATTCAAGCGTGTGTATGTGTGCATCTATATGCGTGTGTGTCTTACCTTAACGGTGCGGTGGTGCTTGCGGGAGGGGTGACAGCGCATGTTGCTGGTGTTGCAGCAGCCCGTGCAGCGCTTCACCTCCACGCAGGGCGGCCATATCAGGAAGTTGGCAGCCGTGGGATCCACCTGGCTCCTGGGGATCTCGTAGATCACCGTCCGCGTCTTACACACCGCCGGGACCGCCTCCTCTACTGCAGAGAGAGAGAGAGAGAGAGAGAGAGCGAGAGAGAGAAAGAGAAGGAGGAGTCATGTTAATGCATTTGTTCTGAATGTTCAGTGACACCTTTTCCAATTGCAATCGCACGCCGATATATTGTTGTAATCCCTCCTATTTGCTCCCAGCTGCCGCGTGCATTCCTTCACTGCTCATTATTTGATGACTCACTTGATTTGGAAGCCGTTCATCTTACCTAAAATCACACCCAACCTCCTTTAAGGCTGTTAAGAAGACAGGCAATCCCAAAAGCTGATCTCATATCAGCTAAGGAGCTTTGGGATCAACTCAGTGAGACAGAAAGAGACTGCTCCTTTGTTCGAAACCCTCACTGGGACTAATGCAGCGTGACTAGGCCAGGAAACCTTTATGTCCGCCTGTAGGAAAGCTAATAACGGCCTTTGACCCTCTTGGCCATGGAGAAAAGAGGAAGGCAGTAGCATTCATTTGAGATTTAATGCTCTGACAGGCACTCAAAGCTCAAGATGTAACAGAGAGTGTACAGTAAGTTACAATTATGTCGTAAAGGTGATACGTGCATCAAGCACAGTAAGTGAGGGCTTTTGTGGACAGCTGCCAAAATGGTATACTGTATCATACACTTATGATACGGCACATATACATGAAATATGATCAGCCATGATATCCTGCGTTGGTTTAAATGATACGCTTGGAGAGCTGTAAAGAACATGCTGCTAGTCTTAACACACACATCACACACTACACGCTATTCTCCAGGCCTCGATCAGATATCGTACCGTGTGGCGTTTTATGAAGCAATCTGACTCAGGGCCCGGGCAAGCTGCAACTTGAACCCTGAATGCCTGGAATTTCCACGCTTAAGGATATATTTCTCTCCTGACGCGTGTGTCTTAGATCTCCGAGGCCTCGGCCAATCAAAAGGCTTCATGTCAGACGTCCCCCACCCCCCACCCCACCCTCTGCCCGCCATAGTTTCTCATGATTCCGTGAGATTGCTATAAATACTAGGTAGACTTCTTCATTAGGGTTACTTTTAGCCACAAAAAGCCGCATCAAAGCCACTAACTATTAGCTTTGTTTGAAATGAGTGTTAAGTGATCAATTTCATCTCCTGGGAACTCACTATGTGGGGAGGGATGTTTAAGACACAGGGTATTGCTGGGACATTATGCTTGTGATGTTTCACACCACGCCACTGTATGCTACACTCGGTCATCATGATGCAATCTCTGGGCGACACTACCATGCTGTGCCGTACGATAAAGTAAATATCCATTCCAGTCTTACCGATGCTCCTCTTGCGCCGGCTGTGGAGCTGGGAGCTCTTCAGGTCATTGTTGTAACCATGGTGATGGGAGTAGTTCTTATGGTGATTGTGGTGCTTGTGGTGCTTGGGCTCCTCAATGACATCATTTCCCGTACCTCGTCAAAACAGAAGGCAGCCATATTACTAATGTGACACAGAGAGTACACACATGCACAAAACACACAAGAAGCTTACTCAACCAATCGGCCTTTCCAATCAACCAACAAAGAGTCTGTCAACAGCCGCTGGAGCTTTAATGGTGGTGAATGAATGTGGTTGGTGGCTTACTAGGCCTCACCAGAAGGCTGCATGTGATCTGCTATTGATGTTTTATATACCCCTTCCACAACAAAAAATGTGTTGGTTAGTCACACGACCATAATGAGACGGTAAACTTTGTGTGCAGTATGTAACCCACGCTTTGATTCCCTGAAGGGCTTAGGGTTCCCTTCAGCGTGTTGGCAGGCAGGCGACTTTTGATGATGTCACAAATTGAGGTAAACATTCCAGAGTATGCAGGGTATAGGTGGCATGGCTTTATACAGGCCTCGGTGTAATTACACGCTTTGTGTGTCAGCCTCACTCACTAGTTTGGCGGAACTTTCCCACCAGGAATGAAGCAGCTAGATGCAGGTGAGTCACCGAGCTCCTTCAAAAACAACCAGCCTTCACAGACACGCAAGGGAGTAAAGTGGTCATTTAACAGGTGGTGCTCAGCCACCATTATCCCTGCGCCTAATTAGTGGTTTCGTGTCTCTCATTTACTTGAAAATGTTTACTTTTCAATCACTTGGTGGCTCGGAAAAGTACATGTTTTGTTATGCTGCAGTGCTAGCTTCTTAAATCTCTTTAACTCCAGTCTGATGTAGCCAGTTCAGCTTATTCGCAGTCATGGTCATCTGATAAAGCTTGCTTGTTTTGGTCCCCACCCAGAATATGAGGTGGATTATAGAAGAGTGCCAAAGCGGCAGTAAAACGATAAAGCTTGTTCGCTGGATACTGCCCTTTCCCTAGGAACAGAGTCTGCAGCTGAGAGAGTGTTTGCTAAGTGGGTGGGTCTCCTTGTCTGGTACTGCATACCCTCCCACCTGGGTAACACAATCCTATACCTGTACACTTCACACAACTACACAAACTCCTCTCATTATCCTCCATTACAAGCTAAACCCCAATGTACACCAGGACAACAAAGCTTAGCCATAGACAAACAGGTTCCACTCATCCATCTCCTTTGTTCCCTGACCAGAGCCATCTGAAGGGCTTTCCTCTACCTATACAAGGTTTTAATCTGGGTTTGGTTGTTTATTTGCTTTTGGATGCCGTCTTTTTCCAGGTCCGTCAAGCCCCAACCCAAATATCGTCCCCTCGGTGAGAGTGGGGAGAGGAAATTTCCTCCTAGCCTGTCACCCAGTCAGTCAGACAGCCAGTGACCCAGAACCAAAGGTGCAGAGAAAGGAAGTGTTGACTGGAGCGGAGGCCGGCTGCCTGGGCCGAGCTATCAGTCTGTCAGGCTAATATACAAAGACACACACCTACACAGACACAGATGCACGTACACATGTTGCACACGCTCTTGTGTACATTCAGACGTGCTTGCACACTCCTACACACACCCACACACACACATACTCCTGTCTACGTTGCTGTCAGAGGAACACGTTGTGACAGCTGGCTGATTTCTCCACCTAACAACCTTTTAACGCTGTGGGTCACTGACAGAACTCCCAGTGCGCTGAACGCCTCGTCTCTCACTCTGTCTCTCCCTCTCTCTCTGTCTCTCCCTCTCTCTCTCTCAATCCTCCCTATCCCTCTCTTCATCTCCCCCTGTCAGGGAAGGAAGGAGGGATTGAGGCAGGGAGTGAGGGAGGGTGTCACACCGGTGGCCACCCGGAGACAGGCTATGTCAGAGCTGATGGGAGAAAAGGAGAGGGGACATAAAGAAGTCCTTTATGGACTGACAAGTCCTTTTTTCAGCACCACAAAAGGACCTTTCTGTTGTTTTTTTTAACTATACACAAAAAAAGCAGAGGTGGAGGAGGAACAGGAGGGAGAGAGGGACGAGGTGGACAGAGTGATCAGAGAGGGGGACACAGGGGAGGAGGAAAGAAAAGGGAGACAGATAAATAGAGGGAGAATGAGAGGCAAAGAAAGAGAGGGGGAGAGACAGAGAAAAGTAGAGCGAGGGGTCCCCCCCCCCCCCCCCCCCCCGTTGGTTCCAGGTGACTAAGAAGTAATAACACGCCCGGAGCGTCCTCACACTGAGACAAGAGAAAAGAGGAGAGGAGACAGTCTCCGGCCATGAATCAGGCTTTCATGACTCGCAAATTACTCCCTCCATTAGCTAAGGGCCTGGGCTCCCTCCCTTTCCTCCTCCTCCTCTCTCTCTCTCTCTCTCCTTCTTTCTCTACCTGTATAAATAACCAACATGTTGTTGACTTAATAAGTAATAAGTGTCTCCATAATTGTCTCTTTCTCTCTCTTTCACTCCTTCTCTCTCAACATGCTACATGGTTGAGTTGACAAATTATCAGTTCAGGTCATGGGCAGCAAGGTTAATGTTGAAGGCTGATAGGAGCCACAGTGGGTCTGGCTCTGAGGGCCTCTAGGTTCATAAGAACTGCTGCCAACTATACTGGAAGTAAACAGACTGCCAGCTAGTCAGGCACAAAGCAGATTGCACAACAACTCTCTCCGCTCCTGAGTGAAGTGCAGCAGGAATACAAGCTCCAGAATCCTCCTGTTCCCTCCTCCACCTCTGCCCCATGTCAAGAGTCAGGTTCCCTTTTCTGTCAAAGTCCTTCTGAGAGAGAGATAAGAGCAGGCAGGCTGAGGGGCCGCCCAGAGAGGGAGACGGGGACAGAGGAGCACCTCAGGGGCCAGACAGCCATCAGCAGACTTCAGCGGGTCATCTCAGCTGTCACTCAGAGCTGAAGACACCATTCTGGCTGGACGTGTGCAGGCGCACACAGACACACACACACACACATGCAAAAACAAATGCACAGACACAAGGCCTCTAACCTGCAAGCCGTCTCTCAGCTCAGCGGCACTAAATAAAACACACAGCAGCTAGATAAGCCCTGCAGGCCTTCCCAGTCATACTGACACATCCATCCTTAGTCTGCGATACACAGTCATCCTTCCAATGACAGAGATCCTGGATAATGACTCCAACCTTTGAGGGGCCACAGGCTATGAAGATAGTGTTATTCAAAAGGGAAAAACAACAAGACAAACATGATCTCCCACTAAAACATTGGAGTTTTTCCACATCAATAAAATGCTAAAACAAAGTCAATGAGGATTTCCCGAATAGGCCATTCCACCTGCATTAACTAACCCTAACTCTAGCCTCACTGACATAACCAAACACTTCAATTTAGCTTTTCCTATCTCCCTCCCTGGTTGACATGCCATGCCATGTACAGTCCAACCCACACTGGTAACTTTACTGTCCTGGTCATTCGCAACAAAAGCTCTGAAAATACCCCCCTGGCTGGCGTCAAAAGTCTTTTAATGGGCCAGCGGGGACGCCTGGTCCTCAGACAGATTTATGCCCTCGTAATAATAATCAGCCTACTACTGTTACCCTGGAAAACATTCCTCTGTTTGAAGAAAGACATTTTAATTCAATTATAAACACCTCTTCTCATGCTAGAGGCACTGCAGGGACCTATTCTGGGCCTTGCATAATGTAGCGTGTGATCACTGCTGTGGAGTGGAGGCTGATTTGATTGTGACTATGGTATGCAAATAAAATTCATAGCACAACTGGATGGGTGAAGTCATAACATAACACTTATGATATGGGACAATTAGAAAAGCAATAGAGTGGTTATATAATTTAATTTGCAAATGGGAAAAGGGGACACAAGAATACTGAAACATCACCCCTAATGTTGCTTTGCTGAATGCCAATATAAGCTTTGAGGTAACTAATGAGCTATAACCAGTAAGTTAGTCTACATCATTTAGGCCTGTTGTAGCAAATTTAGTAATTACCCATGTCCATTAACAAATCTATAGGGGAGAGCCCCATAGTTGATATATGGCCAGAGCCTGTGTAAATAGAGGCTCATGTGAAGGCAAACAGCCTGTGCTAGCGCACCCCTGTAACTTAATCTACCTTTAAGACAGTCTGAGACAGACAGGTCGCCCACGACAAGAGAACCAGCACCTCCAAGAACCACGACTGGAGCGGGAGAAGCCTGCCTGACCTGCGAGCTGCCTCCTCCGTTTACAGGCCAACATTTGTGGCAGCCTCCTTGTCATAAAGCCAGCTTATTGCGGTAACAACAGCTGAAAGAATCCGCATGGATAAATACCTGGCAGTGAAAGTCCATCTTTGTCACATGTGTACAGTAGA
This sequence comes from Centroberyx affinis, assembly GCF_046629955.1. Classification (NCBI taxonomy): domain Eukaryota; kingdom Metazoa; phylum Chordata; class Actinopteri; order Beryciformes; family Berycidae; genus Centroberyx; species Centroberyx affinis. The sequence goes on along the minus strand of NW_027279069.1, from coordinate 338,735 downwards.
CGTGCCTATCACAGGTGCTGCTTTATCATGCAGGCCTGGGCCGGCTGGACTCTCTCTCTCTACCAGCCCAGCCCTCCTCCTGCGCACAGATCCCTCAGCAATTTCCTGTACAACACTGCACTCATGGCCTCTCATGTCTTTTGAGTTTGCTTTCAGGAGCTCATTACAATTAACCATAACTACACTGATTCCCTGCTGAATATAACAAGCAGAATGCACAGAAGCAGCGGGGCTCCTCTTTTGAGCAACCCCACTTCACTGAACCCAGAGGTGCAGCAAAGTCCCTGCAGCTTATCTAATCAGTTGCCACCCAAACACCAAAACCTGCCTACGTCAGCTACATTTTTAGGGATAAATGGATCAGTGACTGACATTACTGGTCACTGTGATAAATTATTAGACATAGGTCACCTAACTGTCTAGCACAGACACTGAGAGGGACCACTGCTCATGAATGCTCTCCTGTTATTATTTTAGATCTGGCTTCTGGATACATTTCTGTAAGTTTTGCTTGATCTTTGCTCTCTATTACAGTTATAAAACACAATCAAATTTAGACTCACTGAGGCAGAGGTATGGCAAGTGCCCATATCTTCTCATACCCAGTTGGCACCCATGGGTCTTTTCATTTTACAACAACATTAAGTGAATAATCCTGTCATAAAAATGCCCCAAAAGTGAATCTGCAGTGGAGCACCACAATGAATCCTTCATCCTCAATGGTATGAGGATGATTCAAACGTGACCATTAGTGGGCTTGACAGTTTACATACTGTAGGTCCACAGGCAAACCTACATTCAGTATAGGCTAACGCCTTTTCTTCTACTTTGTGTTAACGGCAGTATCAGTAATCTCACACACATGTGACCAGTATCTGGCCGGCATCATGATTAAAATGTAATTGAGCAAAGGTCTGTCTTGTGCATAAAAAGTATCAAGAGGCAGAATTTACCTACGGAGTCTATCTCCAGTAGCCGCTGGAGGTCGCTGATGCTGTGGATTTCACTGCGGGACAGTCTCTCTATCAGCTCCTGGGGAATCTCCACTTCCTTCTGGGGGCAGGTGGGGGGTGGGGGACGGGGGGGGGGGGCAAAATCAAACAAGAAACGAGGGTTAGAGATGTGTCGAGTCGGTCTCGAAACGTTCGTGTAATTCTCTGCCTGTGTAAACAAGTGCGTTAGGTTTAAACAACCACCACGAAGATCAGTGCCGTAGAAATGTTGCAACTATGTGCCAACTACAGCAAGTCTGCCCTAGCCGCCATACGTTCAGTTCTCTCTTGGATGGAGAAGCTGTTAAGCCAAACACAAATATAATGCAATTTAACGTTACCTTGCTTATAGGCAAAGGAGCATACCTGGTAAAACATGGCTTAAGATCTTTTAGGTATCTTCTGGAAAATTCGGCATATAGGCCTAGATGAGTCAAGCAGCACTTAATTTCAATAAAATCTCATCTTTTCTATTTGTTTTCCATTATTCACATCAGTGTATTTTAGTGGAACACCATTGTGGGAATAACAGGGGAACCGCTTCTAAAGTAGCCTACCACTTGGAGTAGATTAGATACATGCCGAATTGAAGAGTGGATCATAATGATTCGTAAAGGTCTGAAGTCATGTTTTACCAACTATGCTCCTTTACAGATAAGCGAGGCAACATTAAACTGCCAGGTCTTATAGTGGAATTTGGCGTGATGTTCCCATATGCAACGGCTCGAATCGGGGCGAGTGCTGCCCTTGTTCACAGCCGTTCGCCACTTTGCACTTGTTGCGATCCTCCAAGTATCTCAAGTTGAGCAAACCGTGCACCCTTACAGGAACAGTACCTATTTATATCGCCCGGAGCGGTTCCCATGAAAGCGCTTAGCCCAACCAAAACGTTTGCCCAGTTGGCTCGGGCTGCAAACAGATTTGGCACAAAAGCCAAAAATAACTGGAATATGTGTCCGAGTGCAGTCGCGATGTTGGCTTTCAAAAGCGCGCAGTCACTGCCCCTCATGGTAACTGTAGCTGGTAAGGTGTTTGTTCATTCTCGGAGAATGAATTCATATTCATAATGTTGTGAAAATATTTACTTAGGTTAACTTGCAATTTTATGTTTTAATTAAAAAATATTTGTTTGAATACAGGTTAAATAGGCCTGAAATTATGTAGGTGCCCCTATAATCTTATATTCGAGCCCTACAGGCTGTAATCAAACATTTAGGCTGTTGTCCCACAGCAGCTAGTTTTATCAGGGCATCAAGTCCATGTCTAGTTGTTGGAGAAATGCGCGCTCCGCGGGACCCTTGCAAGACCCCCGTTACCCAAACACCCACACATGAATAAAACCCCGCACCGCTGTGTGTGTGTGACAAGGGGCCAGAGGGACAGCCTCTCCGGCCCCATACCTCATTCAAGACCATCTCTCTGGCTGTGCAGAGTCCATGTAACTTTACCTCAGCGGTGGCGAGCAGCAGGTACGACGTCCACAGGAGGAAGTAACAAAGTGCGGCTCTCATCTCCCTTTAATTTAGATTTCCCCCCAAACAAGAAAAAGGTGCTCTTCTGTAGGAGCCGCAGCGTCGCTCCTGGCCCCAGAGGATCCACAACCATCCCCTCGGGGAGAGAAACCAGTGTGTAAGAGCTGCTCAGCGGACTCAGGCAAACTCCGTGCACTTGCTTGTAACTCAGAAAAGCTGAAGAGGCTGGAAGTTGACTCTTGTTATTCACATTAGACTGTGTACCTCTTCCCCGGGCTGTCTGTGGCAGGTCGACATGGTTCCTCAGACCCAAGTGGGACAATCCCAAGAGACAAGTCTGACTCGCATTGCACTTGTCCTTCACCCTATTAACAAACAGCCTCCAACTTCAGCCCAGTTTACTGAAGGCTCAACCATGAAACGCAGCAGTTTCGGAGGATTTGTTCAATATAGACAAAAAAACGCACGACTATTTTGCTATAATAAAACTATTATTACTACAGTATTTTAATAGCTCTAAAATCATATAATCCCAAGGTGCAGGTCCTTCGAGAAAACCAAAAGGGCAGTGGAGAAATAAACAGTTGTCCGTGTTGTGCTATCCAGAGCTCGTCTCGCAGCAGTCTGCACAGGTCCTTGGTTATGTTGGACTCTGAAGTGAATGGAGTCAGGAGCGCCTGTGAGCCGCTGGATATAGAGAGCCAGGAGCTCCGTGCCCGTTGCGCCTCCCCTCGCGTTTCGGTGATCGCGCATCTATTCAGCAAGGGGAGCTGGTTGGCTGGCTGGATGACTTAGGAGCATGTCCCCTTCCCCCCGCAGCCCGTGTCTGCATGCCCTTCAGCGGAAAACCCCATTCACAGAATTCAGCCCTTAATAATGGAGAAGAAACAGCCAAGACACCTATTGATTAGAATCATATGGAAATGATGTAAATTGATTAACTTTTGATAAATCAGACAAAAAATGATAATGATGATGATGATGATGATGACTATGGTGATGACGACGACGACGATGATGAGATGATAATAATAAAATACCTCAGTGGTAACCATTTAACACCACTGTTTTTTGTGTATTGAGAGGAAGCAACAGGGGCAGAGAAACCCATTCACAGAATTTAATCTGTGTTAATGGAGAAGGAACAGGACACCTATCCATTATTATCATAAGGAAAGGATGTAAAATTGATTCATAACTTTGGACAAATAAGACAAAAAAAGGACGAGGATGATGATGATGATGATGATGATTATGATGACAACTACAGTGATCATGGTGGTGGTGATCGTGGCAAGATAATAACACAACTTTGTCTTTGCGCATATGAATTAGGGGCAGAGGAAGCAGGAAACCAATCATAAAATTCCATAAAAGTCCTTATTAATGGAGAAGAAACTGTCAGGACACTTAGTAATCATTAGCACTAGGAAATGATGTAAAATGATTCATAATTCAACAAAAAGCAAAAGAAAACAAAAAAATGAGGATGATGATAATTATGATGATGATGATGATGATGATGGTGATGATGGTGATGATGATGGTGATGATGATGATGAGAGTAAGACCTCAGTGTTAACCATCTAGCACCCATGATCTCTTTGGGCATGACTTAGGGACAGACAGAGGGAGCAACTGGTTAACAGAGGGGCTTCTCCAGCAGGTTAACCAGAGACTGGTCCTGACTTGCTGTGAGGAAGCTGGGGGCTGCTCTGCTCTGTGCTGGGAGGTCTGGGAGAAGTGCCTGGGGGCCTGGTAAATGAGAAGTACCTACAGGAGGGAGCAGAGAGAGAGAGAGAGAGAGACAGTGGACACACATTATCAGCCAGAGGTGACAATCAGCAGGGAGCCATAGGTCAGCTAACCAGGTGGTCTGCCCTCCACCTTGTCCACTCACCAGGCCGGCCTGAGGGCTTTGGGATCTGAAAACCAGAGGTGGGAAGTAACTAAGTACATTTACTCAAGTACAATTTTGAGGTACTGGCACTTTACTTGAGTATTTCCATTTTGTGACACTTTTACTCCATTAGGCTACTACATTTCAGCAGGAAAAATTTTACTTTTTACTCCACTACGTTTATCTGATGGTTGTAGTTACTAGTTACATTGCAGAATAAGGTTTTACATGCAAAACATATGATAAGCTAATTATGTTGCATTGTTATAGTTTAAACTCCCTAACAGTATATGGAGCAGTAAGACCTACAACATTAAAATACTTCTTACAGGTTAATGCATCAATAATTTAACACTCTGAAAGAATGAGTACTTTTACTTTTGATACTTAGGTCATTTTACTGTTAATACTTCTATACTTTTACTACATAATGAATAATGTTCGTTTTGGGTTTAATTTCAGCCTCACTTGCAAATCGCCTGCTCAAGCTACGTATGTATGTGACACATTGCTCCTATTGTAGCCCATTTATTGGTTTACTTTACAACACTAAACGCTCATTCTTCAGCTTGGCATTGTATAAGTAACTATCAGCGTGTGATGTCATGGTGAAACGTCCATGAGTAAGACTGGCTGGTGACAGGCAGGTTCATCATGTCCCCCATGTGGCAGTCAGCGGTCATACAGTGTCGTCATGGTTACACCAGAGGTCAGCCTGCCGCCTCCCCGACTCGATGTCCACTCCCAATGCAATGCGTGAATCATGTGTCTCTTGTATGTGTCGTGCATCATAGACACATACACTTGGCATCATGGAGGGAAAGGGGGAGTCAGAGGAAGAGGTGAGAGAGGAGGAGGGAGTGACGATTAGGTGTAAAGGGAGGAATGGAAGAAGTAAGCAAACAGAGAGGGAGAGGGAGAAAGAGAAAGTGAGGAATTGAGGGAAGGAAAAAAAGAGTAGACAAGGAGGATGTGTCGTAAGTTTGCTTCACTGTAGCAGACAATCTTTCCACCCCGTGCCCCCGCTCCCCTCGTCATTCAATCTTCTGCTCACTCTATTTCTCATTTTAACGTGTCTTCTTATGTTCTGTTGATTGCGATTAGGAACTGTGTCGTGAGCCAAATGTGCCATTAGGGACAATAAAATCTTGAACTTGAGATACAAATGAGTGATCCAGATAAGGGATGCAGATGTAAGGTGGATGTAAGGGGATGGGAGGAGGACAAGAAGAAAGCATCCTGGAAAGGAGGGAAGAACATAGGCAGTAGAATATAGCAGAAGTGAGGAAAGAAGAAGCAATGGAGCTACAGGTATAGGAGAAGAAGAAGAAGAAAGTGGAACAGCAAGAGAGTGGCTCTCACTGGCACCTCCAGACAGGCATCATTCCCTTTCTCTCTCCACCTTTCTCTCTCTCCCTCCTTCTCTTCTGCACGGACTGTTAAGCAACATGTTTACTGGCAACTGAGGTCTGTGTACCTAACAACATCAACCCCAATAAATGGTTTTATGGAGGCTGAGCACAGTAAATCTGGCCATAAAGATGCAGCGGAGAGGACGTTCTCTGAGTGAGGTGATGACTCCCGTTTCCCCCCCAGGCCACACATAGCTCCCAGTGGGAAGAGCGCAAGAAAAGGGGAAAAAATCTTCAGAATGTGGTGGATATGAGTTGCACTGTCCTGGGGGGATTGAAGTGTGTCTCCTCGTCTGGAAACAAACGCATCCGGTCTGATCATTTATTTCCAAGGCCAGAGCGAGTAGTCCTTTGAGAAGTCTTGAGCTTGTGAGCCCAAATATCTCTTGGGGACAGGGAGGATTGTCTTTGCCTGACTGGTAGTCAAATGTAGTCTCCCATATTGGAAACCTGGGTTCAAATCTGATCTGTTTCATGGTCAGAATAGACCAATGAAGATGGAGATCAAGGGATATGAGGTATGTTCAAAGATGGCGGTCTAATCCAAGTGTCATAAAGAAAGAAGAAGAAGAAAGAAGGTGAAGCTCGACTAAAGAAATATATCTGTCCTCTGTGGCCTGACTTCCCATCAAGCATGTTCCTACCTGCAATACTTGAGAATGATAAAGTCCTCAGGCCTACTGGGCATAGAGCAAAGAAGGCCTGGTATCTCACAGTACAGTAGGTGTTGTAACACACATTATCATCCATAACCCAATCCTAACCTGATCCCATTTAACGCAGCAGAACTCTGACCCTAGAGCTGAACCAAAGAATCTCACACTTCAATGTGTTGGGTAACCATAAAAAGATAGCAGAGCTGACAATAGAAACTCAATATACTGATAGCCACATAGTTATGCTGGTTATGATAGCTGTGATTGATGTTATATCTACTTTCAACTGAAAGCAATCACATGTTTTCTACTGGGCATCCCCATTTGATTACACCTCGCAATAACGATGACCGACCAAATAGAGAGCGGATTGCCTTGCAACAGAGAAACAAACAAAGGTCTTAACCTGGTGTCTCCCCCAACCCCACCCAGCCATATCAGTGCATGAGTCACGGGCACAAGGAGTGAGTCCTTTGTAGACTGCTGAGCCATCTCCTCCCTCCTGTCTAGGGTAGAATTAGTGTTCGCTAACTAAAGCCCTAACTAGCTCATCAGCGTCTATGATGACAAAGTTGATTCCATTAGTGGGTTGTGTGTTATTTGACACACGCTATTTGACACACGCTCATGCCTGGTAATAGGCCCATTAGAAACTATGGGTAACATTTATGGTTGGGTTACTCACACACATATGTACACACACACACGCACACAAATACACACACACAGGTAAGTAATTCAGGTGAGATTTCCCAGGAGCAAAGGTACATTCCAGTGGCTGGTAGCAATACAGATTGGACTTGAACATTATGCAGAGTAGAGTTCATGTGTCTGGCATATCCAAGGCAACCTTTACACACGTAAACAAGCAACCGCACAACACGCATACACACTCTCACATTAAGACAGACACATACACAAACACACACACACTCATTGCTTGTTCACCTGGCCTCCACTGAATAGCAAGTAGTAGATGGAGACCAAATACAGCAACAGCAGATTGAGCCGTGCTCCCTAAACGCAGCTGGTCTTTTATAGGGACGATTGCTGGCGCTCATTTACAGCTTTTCCATCTCTCTGACTTGCATAGCAACCTGAATGAGGTGCTCTGTGGGGGCTCTAAGGGCCCCTCGGTAACCCTCTTCCTCCCAGGCTCTAGAGGTGAGCGGGCATTCAGGGGGCACGGTGCCCACCTACGGTGTCAAGCCCACCTCCAGGAACCCAAAAATTAAATTACATGCACACACATGCATGCACATACACACAGACGCACACGCACAAAGCTGGTGGTATACGAGGCAAAGAGCAGGCAGGGTTTGCCGATACGCGCTGTTCCTGCAGCTGCAACGCATTATACATTACAGCAGCACACTTCAGTTGTTAAGGGACCACAGCATCCTCTATGTGTGAACTCCAGTCCTGTCAAACTGCGGTCTGCTCTCTTCATAACTCTGCCTTGACTTTTTCACTCTCTGCTCTTCCATGAAAGCCATCCTTAGAGAACTAGAAATAGGTGTCTGTGTGTATGAGAAATGACACCGAAGAGAAAAAATACTGGAATCACGCTGGAAGGAATGTGTGTCTTGTGTGTGTGTGTGTGTGTGTGTTCTCGGCTGGCTCTGTGTCCAGCTCCTGTGGGTTCCAGTGCTTGGGTTTGACCCTGCTGCTTAGGTTAGAGATGGACTCTTGACCGTAGTCTGACCACAACAGTATGGAGCAGACACCAAGTCTCAGCTCCAAATGTGAGGAGAGCAAATCTCATACACAAACAAACAATGTCAGACTTGAATAGACCAACACACACGGGCACACATCTATATTGACTATAAGAGTCAGTTTTAGTGTGTGTATCTGTTCAGACGCTATATGTGGGAATGCACATTGAACAAACAATATGCAGTAACGATTACACACCTGCACACTTGCATGTGCTTTCTCCCATTTCCACAAATGGACAGACGGACAGACATGCAGCGAGCCGAGGACAAGCCTTAACATGCAGTTCCCCGGTTCCCCCCTTTCCCAGCTCCTTTTCCCCTTAAAACACTGCCTCTTTATACTCTATGCGCTAAAAAAAAACACTCACTCTCGTTTTTTGCACACACACACACACAGAAAACAGGGGACTTCCAGCCACTGAGAAATAGCAGTGTAATTGCCGGTGCTCTGTTGTCTATCAAGACCTGACCTTTTCAACATGTGTGTGCCGTGTAGGGAGCGGTGGGAACTGGCTAGGAGGAAGACAGGGGTCTCCCCGGCTCTGCGGTGGTCTGACCCCCCCACCCACCCCCAACCCCCAATCCCTGGGAACTCCCACTGCGTCCCCATGTTCTGTGGGTCTGGAGGCTTGGAAGGGGGGACACGGCTATAACCCACAAATCACACTCTTGCCGCGGGGACATCAAAGCCGGGATGGGACGATGTAGAAGGGGCAGCGGGAGACAGAGCAGCCCTGTGTCACCGCGGTCCCAGGGGGACGGAGGGAAACTTGAGCTCTATGTGTAGAGCCTAGACATTATAGTGGCACAAATGCAAGCTTTAATCTCCTGTTGGTGCCAATGGGAAAATAGCTGACGTGGATGCCAAATAAGGCTCTGGCCCTGAAATAAGGAAAGATAAAGAATAAAACATATACAAGGACATAACCACAATAAACATGTGAGAGTTTATATAGGATTATGCATTAATAGTGGAGCGGAAAGAAATGGCTTTGACTTGTGAAGCAAAGTCATCCAAACAAATAGCAAGGAACTGATATCGAGAGTGAAAAAGTGGATGCACGGCCATAAGAGCTTTGAATGAAAACTAATAAAAACCATATTACAAGCAAAATGGATCGCTCTGTGGGTCCGATGACAAGTCTTCTTTACCCCACTATATGACGGACAGGCATGCTCAGCTCTCAGAAGGGGGCACACAAAGCTGTCCTCAGAAATGTATTAGGAGTCTATAAGCCTATAATTACTCCAATTGGCATGTCAGATGGGGCTTTCACTTCGTTCTTTACCCGTCCGTCTCCCCCTCTCTTCCCCTCCCGCTCACTAGCCATAGGCCACCCCACTGATGGTGTAGGGACCATGAGATGGGGGAACTGGTGGTGGTGGTGGTAGTGGTGTGTGTATGTATGAGTGTGTGTGTGTGTGTGTGTGTGTGTGTGTGTGTGTGGGAGGGGGCAGGGTTCTGTATCAGGAGGATTAAGGAGAGATTTCTCTGCTTGACTGGAGCGACGTTAGCTGGCCTTGACAGAAGTGCAGAGGAGAGGAGAGGAGAGGAGGAGAGGATAGAAGGGGAGGAGGAGGAGAAGAGAGGGTGTGAAGAGACGAGGAAGGGTTGAACAAAAAAACACCCCCTGGATTAAAGGGTGATTACACCCAGTTATACAATACACTTTGGCGCACCTGGCCGCTCGATGCTTTACCATGCTCTGCTAGCCCCAGGGCCCAATGCTGCTGGAGGTATGCTATGAAGAATGCCTTGACACAGAGCAGGCCCCTGAACTGGGTTGGAGGTTTTCCTCAACACAGCACCATTTCTAGCAACCACACCAGCCATGAAAGCACTTTACCTCCAGGAGAGAAGCCCTACATAGTTTATGGGCCGTACCGTGATGCTGTTTCGCACGCATCGTGGTAACGATTAACGCCCCCCCTCTCCCCCCTCAACCACGGCTCCCAGCTCCTCTGGAAGCTGCAGCACGGCCACTTTTAAAAAATAATTAGAGCAGGTTTTTGCCTCTTTTATTGTTGTTATTATTATTGGGGCCGTAAAAGCAGTACCAGGTCCAAAGGTGGGGGAAGCATGTAAGACAGAGAGAGAGAGAGAGAGACCCATTCTTGTTTGATGTTTGACAATCTAATGACTGTATCAAAGATTGAGAAAGTGGGCGATGTGTGCATGCATCAGTGTGTATGTGTGTGCATGTGTTTGAGAGGTTTGTTGTGAAAACTAGATTTGTCTTAAACCCCAAATCTTTGATGCCAGTCCATACTGTCACTCTGCTCCCCAGACCAGAGCCATAATGACTCCTCTCCTTTCCCCTCTCAGGTCTCAAGATGAAGTGTCAAAATCCCGAGGCAACGGGAGATCACAACAGACTGATTATCAACAGGAAGTGTCTCCATTATGGGCTTAAAGATAGGAGAGAGTGCTCTCTGGTTACAGCACTCACTCAAATCCACACATTCCTCCAGGGTTTAGGGAGAGCCAGGTCACCCTTCTGGGCTGCGCTCCCTAGCCGCAGCCCCAGCCCAGGGGCACCGGTCAGGATACAGCTGGGATGTTGAATGGGTCCGGGGCTCCCCCAGGAGGGGCTGGCGGGTTGAGGATGTCTGGGGTGGGCCGACAATCAGGAGACACTTGACAGCCACTGCCTTGTGACATTACACACCTGCACTGAGTGGATCTGTTGTGGGGGATGAAGAGAGTCCTCTGGGAGACGAGGGTAGACCGGCTATAGCACTCACACCTAATAGACCATGACACACGATCATTCCCGGGGAAAATGCCAGAGTTTATCCAGCTCTCCAAGCCTGTCAATCCACCCGGTCCTATCTGGAGCACCACATCTCGAAACCTGACAATCCATCCTTCAACTGAGGAGAATTGATTTACACACAAGAGATGCTTTTAGCTACACATACGAACTGTAAGAGTTCCGGGGCAACCCATTCATCCAAAATGACTGAAAGTCAAAGATCTATAAACATCATCTCATTGGGCTTCTGAGACCATTTCCTAAACAGTCCAACAGGGACTCTTGCTCATTCCATTCCTCCATCTCCCTAATGTGATTACAACAGAGTTTGACTACTTTTATGATCTGTGCCCAAAACCCTAAACGATTCCTCAGAGAGTAGGAGGCATGGAATAAAAGAAACAATTGAGACAATTGCTGCGCTGCCTCCCCAGAGAGCGGAGTCGGAGCTGAAGTGAAGAGATGGATTGTGCTGGGCCGGGCTCAACGTGGGCAGGAGATTGCAGAGTCATGTGCAACAAGCAATGGGAGGGAATATCTTACTCAGATGGAGAAAAATGCTACTGGCCCATTTTTTTGTCTTGAGCCTGCAAAATGTTGAGAGAACATTTCATTCTTTCGGTTGTTTTTTCTAGACGTCGCTTGGAGACGAGTCAAGCAAAGGTCCGCTGGCTGGGAACAGCTTCGTAAGCTGAGGCCGAGCTGGAGGCGGGTGGGGGGGGGCCTGGTTTCAGTGTCGGTACATGTATACATGTGAATTATTTACTTGTCGTCCAGCAGGAAATGAGGAACGATAACAAGCTTGGGAAAGAAAAGCAGAAAAACAAACAGATGATATCTCCTCCCCTCCTTTATTTCTTGCTTTCATTCCTTCTCCTTTCTTTCGTCTGAGGCAGTCGGCCGTGTCGCACAGGGGACAAACAACCAAGGACATGTCACTTTAATGCTGCGACAGGAAGAGGAGAAATTTCCGGAGTAAATCATATCAATTAGAAACAGTAGCCTTTTAAGTCCTTTGCTGACTTGCTCTTCTCAAACCAGTGAATGAGAACGAGCCCTGCCTGTTGAGGTACCGTTTGTACAGTATTGTTCCCCTAGTCATTTACCACACATTAACTGACCACCAAGAAGCCAGTATCTAGAAGGGCTGATGTTGGAGTGAGCTGGACCTTGTGATGATCTCCTGACCCAATCTTTGACTCTCCTTCTCCCCCCGACCTCCTGTCCACACCCCCTCCTCATCCGTAACCTTTCAATCCCATCAGCCTTACTGCTGCTCAATCACCTGTGACCAGGCCTGGGTGATGACCTTTGACCCTGGCAGGTCAGGATTACAGCCCAGAATCAGTGCACCAGAACTGGGGACCAGGCAGAGATGTGATGCCACTGAAACCCCGCTCTTCGACTCAGCCAGGCTTAGGGAATGGCCAGGTCATCCCCCAATATATCTAGAACCAGACCTGTGTATCAAAGGCTCCGGTCATTAGCACAGGCGGTTGGGGGTTAATTTTTCCACCGGGGTGTGGGGGTCTTGGAGGAGGGAGAAGGCAGGGAGAATCAATGGAGGTTGTAGCCCCAGTGCCCCCCTCCCACCCCTGCGTATGCGGCAGTGAATCCGCTGGCAGGCATTTTAATTAGCCTGGATCTTCCAGACAAGGGGACAGAGGGGAGCAGAGATGACTGCTATGGGAACACAGAGAGTAGGAGAGGAGGACTGGAAACAAAAGAGAGAGAATGAGGGAGAGAGAGAGGGGGCGAGGGTCACACGCCCAGGGGTTATGCTCACTGTGCCAGATCTAAATGTGCAGCACCAAATAAAACATCCTCTCATGAGACCTTGGGTGGCTGTGTCTGGTTATGGGATGCAACAAATAGACATGCAACAAATAGACATGCACACATGCACACACACGCACGCACACACACACAAAATCACTCCCAGCCATCTTATCTTGTAAATTTTTGGCAAGCATTATATAAAACTTGGAATTTGGATGGATGCACTAAAGTAGCCATCCTGTAAATTAAAGAGGCAAAATGTTCCCATACTGGGATACATTCTTTAAAATCTATCTCACCAGTTAAATAAGTGGATTTCACACCACCCAGGAGGGCACATAAAAGCAGAATGCAGGCATGCTACAAGCCCTGTCAACCAAGCTGGCACAGCATTTCTTTACATTCCTCCTTCTCCACCTCCTCCCTGTTCATCCCCTCCTCTGCCTCCACCTCCTTCTCCATCCTCTCTCTCTCCTCTGTCTCCTCCCCCTGCTCTTCCCCACCACCTCGGTGAGTCTAGTCTGGTGTTTGTTTGGCCTGACAAGTGCATGGGAGTCCCAGGCTGCGTCAGCCACATTCAGACACACCAAACATACCCCGGTGTGGGAAAGGCAGGGCGAGCCGAGCCGCTGCAGCAGCAAAAACGGCCACAACAAAAGCGTCTTCCACAACTCCCAGACCGCTACCATGCCGCTCCACACAGCCCTGCCGAGCACACCCTGACACAACAGAGGAGGGAGGAGAGATGGATGGAGGCAGGAGGAGGGGAGGAGAGAGAGAGAAGGGGAGAAGGATGGAAGGAGGAACAGAGGACCGAGAGAGGGTGAGAAATCAAGGCAGGGAAGGGCGGGAGGGGAGTTGAGCAGAAGTTGGAGAGAAAGGGAGTGCAGAATGTAGTGAGTGTGTAACTACACTGTGAGAAACAGAGGGTGGCGCACATTTGGGGTTGGCACTCTTGGGAATACAAGTGTGATCTTCCTCAGCCCCATTATTGCTGCCTCCCCCCTCTTATAGTGCGCTTCTTTTTCATGCTGAATGGGAGAGAAGAGGGGCGCAGTGGAGCAAATAGAGCTAAAACTCAGCACAAGTTGTCAGGGGATCTGGCTGGGATAGCTGGTCTGTTGTAATGAGTAACAAGCTGGCTGTAAACATAACATGGAAAAACACATTTCGTTCAAGAAGCCTTCCACTTCTAACAACTAGGAAATGCACTTAAATGTGTTCAAAGGCTCATAACATTCAAGCAATAATTCTACCACTGTTTCAAGATATCACAATGATGCAGGCTATAAGCATTTAAACATATCTCTACAAGTGGATATAATAAAAAACAGATTTTATTGGCAGCAAAAAATACACTTACTGAGCGTTCACACTGCGAGCAACTTATGGTTCATTCTATTTTGACTGATTGTGGGTGGTGCAAGAGGCTCCGACTGCATCTATGAAGTAGTCTAGTGTAGCTGCAAGTTTAGGAACAGGCCAATCATATTGGCAAATAATGCAAATAATGTGGCAAGCGCCATTTAGGCGGCATTTACTGAACATAAACTGAAAAAAACCCAATAAAATGCAACCCCAACGATGGATGCAGCCGTTTTCCAAGCAATGTTTTTGAGACGTATATTCCTGCTGCCTTTCAAATACAAGTGGTAAAGAACTGGGAAGCTTTGACTTGCTGTAATGAACTTCTTGTCCATTTTGCAAATGCCAAATAGAACTATTCATAGAACAACATCAAATTGGTAGAGGAACAAGGAAGTGCAGAAATTTGATTGGCTGTTGATGGCTGAAGACCACAAAAACGCCAGCTTGTAGCCCGTCCACACATCGTTTTCCTGGTTGCTCTATAGGAAATGAATGGACTTCCGGTGACTTGTTGATCATGTTGCTCACAGTGTGAACGCATAGTTACCTGCACAAATGTTGACTTAGCTGATGAAATGCTGTTACTCAATGTTTCAGGAACAGTGGGACCGCGGGAGCTGTATGAAGGATTATGGGACTATGAAAGAGCATAGGACCCTACTACTGAACTCAGTGACCTGAATCAACAGGTGGTAAGGGAGTGTGTGAAAGTGTGTGTGTTTGGTTTTGCTCGCTTATTCTCAAACTGGCACAGTGCCACGGTGTCAAGGCTTCATCTTAGTGCACAGGTGGCAGTGCCAACTTTAGCCCTCATTTGGCCCACCCAGGATGCCTCAGTAATGGCCATGCCTAGTCAGGTGCTCTGGACACACACACACACACACACTCAAGTCAGCTCACAGCCAGCTCAGGTCGAGAGCTTTGATTCGGAATGAATTGGTGTACCAGTGTTGTCAATAAAGCTTCTTTGGGAAAGAGGTACATGTTGTTGCCATCTATGCATGTGGGTAACTAGAATTTATTGCGTTTTTCTCAAATACTAGTACTAATAGTACTTCTGGGATAATGTGCAACCGCCCTAACATGTCACCACCTCGCCCCACCACCTCTCCCTCGCAAGTCGAGAGAACAGCCAAAGCAAGGTGAATGATGTGACATGAAATTGTTATCCAGAAAACGTCTGGGAAGGAAAAAGGCGCTCCTTTAGAGGTAGGTGGTGTTGAAATAATGGAGACAAACTGTAGAATAATGGTCAGCGTTGTGTGGAAACACACTGAACCCAGTGATCCTGACAACGTATCAGTGTGTATAAGTGCGAAGAGAGAGAAAAAGGGGTCATGTACTATATGTATGTATGTGCAGTTGCAAGTGTGTACAACAAGTGAACTGAAAAAAAATGTAATTTGGTCGATGCTTTTATCAAAAGCACCTTACAAGTACCATGAGTGTTCACGTTTTTGGGGTGGGTGATCTAACCTCAAACCTTGGAGGTGTTCACTGAGCTACACAGGACCCCAAACTTGTGTGTGTGTGTGTGTGTGTGTGAATTCATGTGCATTAGTGTGTACTGTCAGAATGACAAAGGTGTGTGTGTGTGTGGGGAGCAACTAAACTAAATGGCGGCGAGTTGGGGGCGCATTCCTCAGTTGATTTAGTGGGCTCTAAGATGAAGAGGAATGTGTCAAAGCTGTAGAGGCTTTAGTCCACTGTGGTGTAAACCGGCTGGGAGGAGCTCTGGGCCTCTGACAGCCAGACTGACGGATGACTGACACTTGGCTTAATGCGGGAAGGATGGAGAGCAGGGAGGGATGGAGGGAAAGAGACGGGGATAGAGGCAGGCTGGGATGGAAAGGAGGTCGCTGTAGGGGGATGGAGGAGGAAGCGGACGTCGGAAGAGGCGTGCAGAGAAGGGAGGAGGAGGGGATAGAGGGACTGAGGGGAGAAAAGAGTGCGGAAGAGTGATGGAAGAGGACAGTTCAGCATTTGAGAGAAAGAAAAGAGTGGACAGAGATCGAGAGAGAGATGAATGCAGACATAATCGAGGCATTGAGGGGGAGGTAGGGTGTGGACAAAAGTAGGGGCACGAGCCAAGATAAAGGGCAAAGAGAAAGAACTGAGTCAAATCAGTGGAAGGGAGGAGAGAATGCCGGGAGGAGTTGGGATGAAAGGAGGGGAAGGAATGCGAAACAGAGACCCACATTCACACTGGGACAAGGAAGGGCTGATCAAGAGAAAATAACGACTCAAAACAAGTGGATTTCAGAAGCTTGTCTTTATTTGCTCAAGATGGTTTGATAAGTTGAAAGAGAGAGAGAGAGAGAGAGGGTGAGAGAGAGAGAGAAGAATACAGAAAGATTCTTTTCTTTAGGTCCCATTTGTACAACATCAGTCGATGGGTCAATTGTGCAACTTTGAAAATAGATGACAGTAGATCAAAGGAAAGCAACACAAGTATTTTTTTTTTTTACCTCTTTCTCTTATACATTTAGAACATTTAAGTCATGTCTTAAAAACTACTAAATCAAACTGCTGTATTAACCCAACATTAGGAACTGTATAGTGGTGCAAAAGCTCTCATCTAGCAATAGAACACCAAGAAGAAGAAGACCAAAATCAGCTTAAAAAAGCATCCAGTACATTTAGGACATTTGTATGGATTGAGGAATCATATAGTCCTGAGACAGTGTACGCATATACAGTATATGTGTGTATGGATGTGTGTATATGAATGTGATCTTTTCATGTCAATGTGTGTGTGTGTGTGAGTGTGTGTGGAGCGAACTGCTAACACTATTGCGCCTTTGGAATAGAACAGCTCACAGATTGGACTGAACCAGGAAATATGGGGATAGAGGGGATCTCTTCAAAATAAAAGCCACTCATCACTTCATCACCTGGCACACACCGCCCAGTAGTAAAATCGCTATTCAAAATGTCACTGCCTCTAACAAACCCCCCCCCACCCCACCCCCCGATAACAGCAGTAAAAGCACAATTAAAAGCACTGAAAATGAATGAAACAGCCAAGAATATATTTTTTCATACCTCTACATCTAGGTTTTATGTGACAGAGGTCTGTGCAGTCGGGCGGCGGGTCTGATTTGACCAAGAAATGGCGCCACGCACGACGAGCCAGAACCCAGACAAGACAAAAAAAGAAAAAAAAAAAGGCAAACCACAGCCAGCGAGCAAAGAAACGTGGACCCGCTTCTTCCCACTGTACGTAAACATGATATCACTTCCTCCTCATTTTCCTGAATTCAACTTAACCACGCCCCCTTCATAAATTCATGAAAGTGCAACCGTCATTCTTTGTCAGTCTAGAAGCATGCATCGTATACAGTTGACATACTGTATGTATGACTCATATACATAAAGAGTTTTTAATGAGTTCTGTCCTCTATCTGTCCTCCATGTTGTTTTTGAAATAAAGCTACGTGACAGCACAGGTCAAGTCAAAGTGCACAAGCTCAACAGAAAGAAACGCGCAACGAAATGAACAAAAGGCGGGAAACGAGCGCTCTGTCGTCATGGAAACGTAAACCCCATGTCCCCCCACCCCCATCCTCGCCCCACCCCCACCCCCTCCCACCCCCAAAAACTCTGATGCTGCCGTCGCCCACCCCTGCTGGTGGGACCCCCCCCCCCGGGCCGGCCTGTCACACAGTGAGAGAGATGAAGCTGTTGTATCTCTGGATGTTCCTCTTGAGGATCTCTGAGCAGGGCCCCAGGACGCGCTCGAAGCGGGGCCGGTCCAGCTTCACGCACTTGAGCGGGCCCCGGGCGACCACGGTGGCTGCCCTGGGACGATTCAACAGCAGGGCAATTTCACCTGGAGGAGGGAGGAGAAGAGGGAGGGGGAGGAGAGAGGTCAGGGGTTCAACTGGGATGTCACTAGATGAGCACCGATCTGTCAGGATGATCAAAGGGAAGATTTTCTGATTAATATGTCGCTGTGTTATAAATTGTGATGATATCTTCCAATACTAGTAATAAAGGTGAGTCTTGCTGTTACGAACAGTCGCCCCAATGATCTGTTTCATCTTTTCATTTGTCCCTAATTGGGAAGTTCCTTTTTCGGTAGATAGTAGACTGTTAAGTAACAAATCCAAAACAGCAGGGTGGAAAAATAAAGAAATACATCAACAGAAAGCAACTTACTGGGTCAATAGAATAAAGCACTGTTGTTAATTCATTTGACAATAGCTTGGTTTCTTTCAAAGTATTTTTATGCAAATTATGATGCATGGAATTAGAAAAATTGGATGGAAATGTCACAAAAGTTTTGAAAAAAGTTTTGAATAGTTCTTTTGTCAGTAAAGAAATTATGGGACCAATACCAATGGAAATGCATTTGTCAACTTAATATTAATGTAGCCTAAGGAGTCTTCATTTTTCTTATGGATGTATTTTCTGACGAAGCTACATTCTATGTTCAGGAAGCCTATTTATCTGCTGCAATCCATCTGATGGAAACACACCTAAAGTTTTTTTTTGACGTTTCAAAAGTTTGCTTAAAATTTGCTTGACAGCTTGATAGAAACGTAGCTATTAAAATATCAAGAACAAATTCCCCCAGAAGTAATCCTTAGGTACAATATAACAAAATTTGGATCTTTCTCAGCCAAGTCTCAGTCCAGAGTTACTATTTTTGGGCTTCTTTTTGCATCTGTGCGATTTATATTTTCAACTCTAAATAGCAGGCGTAATGAAAGCCCGTTTTTGTCTTGACTAATAGCTCTTTTTCTGTGGTGCCAAGATGGGAGGGGAGAGAGGGCCGCGCCAGCCCAGAGCCGCTCACCAAAGTAGTCGGAGGGTCCGAGGCGACCGACTTCCACATACTCCTCATTGTCAGACCTACGCTGGAGGACCGAGGCTGTTCCCTGAGAGAGAGAAAGGAACGGAGGAGGGTGGGGGGAGAGAAGGGAGAGAAAGAGACAAGAGAGAGAGATCAGAAAAAGAAAGGAGTGGGAGGGAGAGAAAAAAAGAGATAGCAAGAGGAGGGGTGAAGGAGGGAGGGATGGAGGGAAAGAGGGAAAAGGGGGTGTTATTTCGACAGGGGCTGAAAATCATCAGGAGGATTAAGCCGGGGAGAAATTCTTTTGCTTTATAAGACCGCAGGTGCACGGGATTTAGCCCACTTTTCTGTGGGACGGACACCTGCTCCGCAGACGCACAAACACACAGACACTCAGATATTCCGACAGGGTAACCGATGCAAGTTCTCCTCGGTTCTGCTGTATTTCCTCCAGAGTGTAATAAATACAAACATCTAAGCCCAGTAGAGGCTGAACTGGTTCCAGGCAAGCTGAGGAGCTTCAGAAATGTTCCTCAGTGTCTCCATCACCTAATCCCCTTTTACCAGCATTCATCCACACAATGGAAACAACCGTATTGTGCAAGGCAGAGGGCGCTCCAATATCCTGTCCCCATCTGACCTCAACACACATCCATGTACACACACACACACAGACTAAGCATGTTCCCGTATTTTCAAATAGTATGCCCCCCGCTGACCCTCACACGCTATCATGCATTTGTGTACACACACAGGCAAACAAACCACAAACACACAGACATAGATGGATGCATATACAGAGTGAGAGGCAAACTCACACACACACACACACACACACACACACACACACACGCGCGTTGTTTTCTTCACAGTGAAGAAAACAACACAGAGCCCAACAGCTGATGTCTGCTGGACAGCCTGACTGAACTCTATGACCAACTGTGCCATGCACATCATCCAACACCACTGGATGGGATTGTGTGTGTGTGTGCGTGTGTGTGTGACAGAGAGAGAGAGAGAGACAGAGAGAGAGAGAGAATGTCTCCTAAAAAACATAACAGAGGAAATATGATTTCCGCTTACTCTGTGCAACAGATGATAACTTATAATATCATATCTTGCAGCTGTTGACAAACTTTGTGTGTGAATGTGCATGTTTATGTCTGTATCTTTGCATGCTGGCTACCAGCATCAGTGCAAAAGTGTGTGAATCTGTACTTGATGCTATGTATGCCTATATAAGCATGTTTGCACCATGTGCAAGTTGCAATAACTTGACCCTTGACTAGAGGCATCTCAAAGTGTGGCTGTTTGTGTGTGACGGAGTGTGATGCATTTGGCACGCACATGTTTGGACTGAGTTAGAATATGTCTGCTTTCAGCGGCGGTGTCTAGACATTTACATGCACTGGAGTCCTGCTGTAATTGCTAGCAGGTAAAAATCAGCGAGGGGACTTCCCAGCTTGTCTTGGGCCCTGTCATAAAATGGACTTGACCGTTCCAGCGCTCTCTCACTCTCTCTAATCCCTCTCTGCTCTCTCCTTTCCGTCTGCTGGCCAGGCTAATAATGCTAAATATGAATATAATGAGGCTTAATGAGGACCCCAAAACTGCCAGCCGCTCACTGCAGTCGTACAAAGGTGTGATTGTGTTGAAGTGAAAGGGATGTGTGTGACTTAGTGAGTTTGTGCTTGAAATGACCTGTGGAGAAGTGGAGAATACCACTCAAGTGAGTGGAGAATAATGTGTGTGTGTGTGTGTGTGTATGTGTGTGTGATACCTCCAAGCAACACTTGGCCAAAACTGTGTCATAACACCATCATTATTACACACATGCCATGATCCTGTGAAATTAGCTGTGGAATGGGGCTCCCTTCACGCCTTGAACCGAGAGGGCTTATAGGTGATGGGGCGGGGTGGGGGGTTCTCAGCTGGGGTCAGGGCCAAACTGTCGACGGTGGATGATGACATCACGCTGTCCCAGTGGTTACCACTTTGAAATTTGTCACATATTATTTAGCTAACTCCTCACTGGGCAGAGCGTGCACCGCCAACTGTGGGAAATACTGTCCTGCCACAGCTTGGGAGCCAAGGAGAAAGTAGGACACACACACGTACACGCACACGCACACGCATACACACACACACACACACACACACACAATTTACATACACAGAGATCATAAAATATGCTGTACACAAATGCATACAAGCCCATTAACACATACTGTTGCCAATACGTAAACACATAACTATTTGCATGGAACTCTCCCTTTTTCTGTCTCTCTCTCACTCTCACTCACAAATGTTAGCTTAGTGCCAAGGGTGATTGGCACGGTGCCAGGAGGGCCCCCATATTCCCAGCCTCTCCCCTCTGTCTGATGTCTTGGATATACAAAATGCCAGCATGTCTTCCTGCCTGACTGACTGACTGACTGGTTGTTCCAAGGACTATTTGCGCACCTGTTCTTGTCTGCTCTTCTAATGAGGATGAAGCAGTGAATAAGCAAGAGCTTTGATTTTCTGGCTGTTCATTTTAGAGCCTGGAAAACTTCTCCATAAGAAAAAGATGTAATCCAAAATTTTGGTTTGGCTGGGTAATTCCCCTTCCCGGCTTTGGGCTTCTCTTTATTTACAGTGGGAATCATATAGTATTTAATATTTCAGCAAAATACAACTTTCAGCAAAATACAACTTTTGAAACAAAATACAACTTTTGAGACATTTGAAATGTCTAAGGGAAATGAAATATTGAAAATGAACAGTCACACAATTGCCAGCATGTTCCACTATGCTGCCCTAGACAAAATGCCAAAATGCCACAGCTTACCTGTAATAATTACACGTGATAATTATTGACATTTGATAACATTTTTAAGTTGGCTGGTTTACCAAGATGGAAAAGATACATTTTCACTAAATAATATCCTTAATAAAGGAGAGAACAGTGAATAAGTTGTTTCAATATGTATCTGTTTGTGTGTGTGTGCCCATCCTATTCTGCATGCATTATAAACACTAGTGCTGCAGAAAATGTTGCTGTTTTGCCTATAGGCACTGGGCTAATGTCCTGAGAGCTCCAGTCTGATCATTTTAAGTGATTACAAAGGCAGCTGCCGCCACTACCTTCAGTTCTGATGAAAGGTCTGATGATATTCTTGATGCAGCATGATTTCTGTATGTAATAATGGAATTGGGCCTGAATAATCAACAAATTGCAAAACAATTTTTCCAATGTTATAAAATACATTTGGCCTATATTTCCTACTACTAACTATCTTATTACTAACTATTTCATTAACTGAAATGTTGTGTGTGACTTTTTTTTCTCTTTATTATTGCCTTGGCAATAAGAAGCCTTCAACAGTGGCGTTTTACAGTTTGCTGTTGTGGTTGACTAACATCCCGCTATGCCAGTCAGTGTGGCATTTTATGGCATGTGGCATTTAAGCCACAATGTGCACAGCATGAAGCAGAAGAGGGTTACTGTACTATGTTTAAGCTACAACAAACATAGGCTACATCACGCTGCGATAGAGAGGAAATGGTGTGCTCAATGAATGGTGAAGAATTAAGAGACTAAAACAGAGAGATATGTGTATGGAGAGAGACAGAGAGGAACAAACAGAGGTGGTGAAGGGGATGGGGAATTGAATCTCCGGTGTTTCTCTCTTACAACCAGTTTATTCCTCTCTTTTCCATTCACGTCCAAACAAAGAGGGTGAGGTAGTGCAGCACAGTCCAGTACAGTAGTTCACTTGTGAACAAGCCCCATCCAGTGTGGTCCAGATAACCATCTCATATTGTACCACCCCAGGAGCAGAGCCATGCTCCACAGATATGTCCTTTATAAACACCGGAGATCCTCCTCACAGCACTGCCCAACACAGGGAGGGAAGGGCTGGTAACAACAAGACAGCAACAGACAGAAATAACAGGAGAGAGGAGACAGAATATGAATGACTAGAATAGAAGCAGAGTTTGGAAGGGGAGAAATAGAGGGAGGAGAGAAGAGAGAAAGGAAGAGTGCAAGCCAACTTAAGGACCAGCAGCCACACAACATCCATCTTTCAACCTAATGATAAACTGCTAGCAGAGATCGCTGGTCAGATAACGCATTGTGTGTGTGTGTGTGTGTGTGTGTAAGCGTGCGGACATATGTCTCTGTGCATATCTATGCCGCTGAGTCCTAAAACTAAATACACATTCACACCCACACATATGCATACCTAAAACACACATGCAGAGCGTAGCGAGTTGGTTCGCGGTGACATGTCAAAATGTAGCTTCATTTAGGAAGTAACGACTGCTGGGTCAACAACAGGCACAAAGAGAGAGAGAGGAGAGAGAGAGAGAGAGAGAGAGAGCGAGAGAGAGAGAGAGAGAAGGAGAGGACCGAGGAGAGAGGGAGAAAGAAAGGCGATATCCTGAGTAGCCTGTTCACAAGGCCACCCAGCACCAGTAGTGTCTGCACCTTCTCAATGAAATGCCAAAACACACACACACACACACACACACACACACACACACACACACACACACACACACACACACACACACACACACACACACACACACACACACACACACACACACACACACACACACAGATCACTTACTGAACACATTAGGAGACAATAGCTTTCCCCGTTCCTAGACAAAGAGCGTTTTCCTCACATGATCGGTTCCCTCTGCATACAACGCTGTAGCCAAAGGGCTGTATACGTTTTTAGGGAGAAAAGACTGAAATGAATCTTTAGTGGTTTTTGTAACTGTCCTCTTGTGCTCAGACAAGCAGGACTTCCTCCATTAACGCATCGATCTTCAGTCTGTGTTAACCTACATTAGCTAAATTGCATTCCAGTGGATATAGGTTACAGTAACAGGCGATGTATTGTCTATGGGCCCACAGAGGAGGAATCCTCTGTGGGCCCATAGACAATACATCGCCTGTCCCGCTGGGTCCCGCTGGGTCCCGCTGACCCAGCGGGACCCTAAAGGCCCCTTCAGTGTGATTACTTTTGTATGGGGGTCAAAGGACAAATATGAGAAAACACATTGAGTTGTTGTTTAAATCGATAACTGGAGGAAACGGGAGTGAAAGAATTAGCGGAGAGGGTGGAACGATAACCAACGACCCTCACTTGATCAATATTCATCGATGGGCTTGCAGGTTGCATGATAACACAAAAAAACACATGTACCTAAGTGTAAAACTGCAAACACCCTACACACCTTTTCTTCTTCAAAAAAAAACCTGCTGACATCCACCTCTCTGATTGCGTTTCTTTATCTCTTCTCCCTCCCTCCACCTCTCTCTCCCTCACCCTCTCTTTTTATGCACCATTTCAAGTAGCAGTGTTGAGAGCGCAAATGACAGGGTGTGTGTTGTGCTCTTGTGTGTGTGTGTGTGTGTGTGTGAGAGAGCGTGAGGGAGAGAGAGTGTGTATGTTTGTGGGTGAGTAGGGGGATAAGCCCTGAAAGACGTCTTAAGGGAGGGAAGGGAGGGAAGAGGGAGAGGAGAGGCAAAGCCAAGTCTTCACGGCCCCAGAGTTCTGTAAAGGTTTGTTTGTACAGTGTGAGAAAAAAATGTAAACATGTCACTTTTCATTAGGGCCCCATTCCCCCTGCCAGGGAAAGAAAGTGATGTCTCTATACCTCCCCTTTTTTTTTTTTTTTTTTTGTTAAATCCCCCCATCAGCAGCATGTAATTAGTGATTGGGGGGTTCGCACCAAAACCACAACGAGACAACATAAGAGAGAACGGAGTGAGAGAGAGACGGGAGAGTAGAGAAGTGAAAGAGAGGGAAAGGAGGGAGTTTGTGATTGAACAAAGCACGGGAATATCAGTCAGTACCTGATGTGATCACCAGATACAAAAAGAAATGTGAATGATGAGAAAAAGAATCAGAGACACAGAGAAAGCGGTGTGAAGATGTAGTGAGTCTAATCTTACGGTTGCCCAACCCCACACGAGATCCCTCTCTCCCTCCTCACTCTTACTCCCTTTCGACTCAACCTCTTCTCCACCCTTTTATCCCTCCCTTCCCTCTTCGACTCATCCCTCTCTCTCTTTCTCTCTCTCGTCTCCCTCCCGGGAGGCTGGGTCTCCTGACCCCGTGTGAAAGTCAGCAACACACATTCCACCACAGTCCACCCTGCTCTGGGAAAGTCAGGCCCTGCTCTCTGAGAGAGAGGGAGAGAGGGAGGGAGAGAGAGAGAGAGAGAGAGAGAGAGAGAGAGAGAGAGAGAGAGAGCGAGAGAGGGAGAGAGGGAGAGAGGGAGGAAGAGCTTAGAGGAAAGTGGAAGATACAGAGGAGAAAGGAGGGGAAAGGGATTAAAGAAAGAGCCAAACATTGCTGTTGGGCGATTGGAAAAATGTAATACCCGTCTGAAATTAACAAGTGAGAAAGAGTGGTTTGTCTGTTTAGCAACAGTGGGAAGTTTCCCCTCTTCCTTAGTAATAAGTGTGGATGCCTCTGCCTGTTTAAAAACAGATGAGCGAGGGCTACAGAGTGACGGAGACACACACAGACCTAGAGGACAAACTGGAATGAGCTGCATCTGCCCTCACACTCTCTCTTCCTTCCCCTCTGCCTCCTCCATCTGTCCATCCTGTTAGTCCCCCACATCCCTCTGCATGTGGTGACTCTCTCTTCTCTGGGACACACAAGTCTCAGATTGATGAGTCATGCATTTCTAACTGCTCTATTTGTGTCCTAAACCCCAGATGGGTTCATTTTCAGCATAGACAAACCGACTTTTAAGGGATTTCTGCAGCCTTAATTTGGCAGCCTCAAATTTGACCAGTTCTGGCCAGATAATGTGAGGCGCACATGAGAATACATGCTTGAAGAGAGGCAAAGCTGGAGGAATGGATGGACGAATGGGGAGAGGGACGGAGGGGAGGAGCGGTGTGCTGTGCTAGAGGGGTACAGGTGGAGAGGGAGAGCGGGCCAAAAGAGGGATAAGGAGTGAGGCATCACTCAGCACCCTTGATAATACCCCCCTCTGGCTCAGCTGCACCTAACCAGCCCTATGTACCGCTACCAAGCCACTGCTCACTGGGACTATTGTTGGAAATAGAACGAGAGAGAGAGAGAGCAAGAGAGAGACAGAAAGAGTAACTGACAGAAAGAGTGAGAGAGTGAGAAAGAGAGACTTCTAGTGGGTCTGAGAACAAGAGAAGAAAGGAAGAGGGAAGGACAAAACGACAGCAGATTGTGTCCCCACCCCCTCTTGACTCGACCCCGGCGAAAGCTGTGTAAGTATGGAGTTAATCAAAACTGTGTTAGGATGACAGGCAGGGGGGCCCTTCATGGAGCTGCGCCATGGGCCCCCAGCTCCACAAAGCCTCCAGTGTGAGGGGGGCCTATTCCTCATCCAGGAATAGGGGCTGCGGACCGGGGCAGGGGAGTAGCACTGCTTAGTCTGTCCACTGGTGGCAATAAACTGGAATCAGTTCCGATCTCAGCTAAGCGCCCACCAACGTCTCGGGATGATGACACGTACGTCAACCCTGGTGCCCACCTGATGACACGTACACTGTCTTGGGCCCCATGTGTCAACAGGTGCAGCTCACAGGAAATATGACAGGAGAATAAGGTTCACCACACACAGGAACACACACACACACATGGAAGAATAATAATAACCTTTATATTAATAACCTTTATTCATAGAGCACTTATCAAAACTGTTACAAAGTGCTTTACAAGATAAATAAAAATGTGTGCAACAAGTAAAAACATGAACAATACATATGAAAAAAAAAGACAAATAAAACACCAAAGAGCAAATTGACAGAATAAACAACAATAAAAACAGAAGACAATGTAGGTAGACAGAGAAAGACGTACAGAATTATAGAATACATCACAAACACGTACGCAGGCTCACAAAATGCACACACGCTCACACACACATACACACACAGACACACAGTCACACAGACACACGCGCACTCACACACAGCCCTACCTCTGTGATAATGAAGAAGTCATCGCCCGGCTCTCCCTGCACCACTATCTTCTCTCCATCCTCAAACTGAACGGGCTCCAGAGCATCAGCCACAGTCAGACGCTCCCACTTATCCAAAGACTCTGTGAATGGAAAACACACACACACACACACACACACACAGGTCGATAAGAAAACACAGACGGCCGTGTGCTGTTGAAAACAAAATTACACTTCTGTCGTCATTTATCAAAGTATTCAAAGCATCAGAAGATCTAGATGTGTGTGTAAGCTACTAATCTACCAAGGCTTGGACGTAGAGATTGCTTTATTTCTAAGGATCTAGCACATTTGCTGAATTGAAATTTTGTACGTGAAACAGACCATCTGTGAATGAGTCCTTTTGAAAACTGTGATAGGATCTATCTTTTTCGGTTCCCTTGGTCTTAGGAGCCAGTGGCGGCAGCGATCTTTCCTACTGTCCAACCACATGTACAGTGACGTGGTTAGCCTGGGATATTTCTAGAAGCTGTTGGTATTCACACAGAAACCAAAAACACAGACGGTTACACATCTTCACTGGGAAAAATGTTCCGACCAAAAGAGTTTTGAGCAACTCAGAGCTATTGATATTTATATATATATATATAGAAAGAAGACCCACGAACAACCAAATACCTCCACTTAGAAAAATCACCAATGAGATGTACTCAGCATGTGGATCGTCGTTCATTTGCTTGTCCTGCTTTCACAAGTCAGCCATTTACCCCTTATTTTAAGTCTATTTATCTATGTGTGGAATGTTAGCTATCTGCAATGCAACACTCCTACCTTTTATCTTTGTCTGGAAAAAAGGATGATTCACTGTTTTGATTTGAGTAAGACCTGAGTTACAGGCTTAAAAGTACGGGAGAATCTCTTTGTCTCGGGTTATTGTCTCCTGATGTGTTTGGTAACCGATCCGAGTGTGTGTCTATTCGTGTGTGTGTGTATGTGTGTGTGTGTAGGATTAACTAAGGTGAACGCTGGTGGGGTAGGGGTGTCCAGTGTCCCGCCTGGTGGGGCCGTGCTGTCTGCCGGTCCCAGACGGATGTCCTCTGTCTGGCTGCATGCTAAAGGCAGCAGGTCCTATAGAGGTGATCCTTAACGGCTCGGCAGGTAACGTGATCCGCAAACGCCCTGACCAAAGAACCTACATTTCACGCTCCACAGAGCCTGCACCCACTTCCATCACCTCACTACGAACACACACACACACACATAAACACGCAAACGGGGGATTGGCCATTGGGAAGCTGAAGCCTCTGTGTGTGTGTGTGTGTGTGCATATGTGACAAAGAGCATGTTGTTTTTTCCCCCCCTTTACTCCATGACATCAAGGGCTTGTACCCAATTTCGTGGCTATCTGGAAAATCAAAGACAAACAAAAACACTCCCGCCTCCCTCTCCTCCTCCTATTCAAAGAGGTAGGGAGGAGAAAGAGAGGGACGGAGAGAGGAAGGGAGGGAGGAAAAGCAGTTTGAAGAGGGAGGCGGGTGTTTGAATACAGGCCTCAACGGGGCTGTAAAAAGAGGGGCACAGAGGAAAAGAAAGGAGAGGGATAAAGAGGAGAGAGAGAGAGAGAGAGAGAGAGAGAGTGAGTGAGTGGAGAAGGGGTTTAGACCTTGCAGAGCAGAGAGGCTCCTATAAGACCTGAACTGAATGTATGTGTGTTTACTCAGCCAGCTAATAACTCTATACAGGGGCCATGGCCTTAGTCCACACACACACACACACACACACACACACACACACGATCAAGTGGAGGGGGATGAGACGTCAGTTCCAATTTCAACTCATTTTCAAAATCTGAATGAACCTCAGACCACTTTTCATACCTCCAAATGCAGATGTGAGAGACAGATGGTAGCTTAATTCTCTATTCTTTAATTGTGTGAGTCCACACACCAACAGTCCAGAGTGTGACTGGCTTTAGTTTGAACAGTGTGGGAGGATTAGGACTGTACACACAGGCCTTACTGTGCCATGAGCCTTGTGTGAGAACGTGCGCCTGTGTTTATGTGGGCTAATCTATATGTTGCGCTCGGCAGCTGTAACTGCTTGCACTCTGGACTTTCTGACCCGGCGTTTTGGAATAACGCTTAGCATGTTGCACACGTGCGGAAATGCGGAAACAAACAGTAAAACACAAAGGCATGTTACCATGGAAGGGTAGGCACATACTGTACTGTATGTGCACACACACACATCCGTATACACAGACTTACCGAGGATGGAGACCTTGCTAAGAAACTCTTCGTACATCTTCCTCTTCCTCAGCGTGCTACCCTGTAGTTCAGAGGATAAAGAGAAGATATTGTGAACACGATTATTAATCACGATTAAGTCTTGGTTTCAGGACACAAAATGATTTTATTGCACTTTTCCACCTTAATATATTTTTTTTAGTGCAGTATTTCTCAAAGTAGCAGAAGCTAAAAAGTCTTGTTTTCACTCAAAGTCAGTCAGTCAAAAAAACAATAATTACTGTGCAGCTACAACTCCAAGGAAGAACTTTGCACAGAATCTGTACTTGTTTGTTGTCATTTGGTTTAAAAAGCATCTCCAACTGACAGACGATGATCCCCTTTTAGGAACTAAAACAACGTTTTCACTTTCACTCTGGGAGACTCGGGAGAAGGATTTTCTCCCGAGTCTCCCGGAGAACGGGGGTCTACCTGATCTTTTCCATTTTTCTCATTGCTACTTTTTCCAAAGATGGTCTGTGTGAAGTTTCTCTTTCTTTCACACCGGAGCTGCCTGCTTCTCCATCTTAACTTTCGTTTTGGTCACATGGATGAACGTTGCACATTGAAAGGTTGTGATTGGCCATGGAGGCGCTTAATATACCACACCTGGACGTTAAGGGGAGTTGGAAATACAACAAACACTTCAATATTGCCAAATTACATGATTATTAATCGTGGAAACTGGAAATTGCAATATACGATTATCTCTGATTAATTGTGCAACCCTAGTTCACGGGGTCACACTTGTGGAGGTGTGTATGAGCTGCGTGGTAATGTTCACTGCATGTGTGTCGGTGTGTGTGGCCCACCCCACCCACCAGGCAGGGGACTTTCCCCCTCTCTGCCTTTGCCATGAACATCAGGTGCTTCCTGACAAGTCTAGACCCAGAGGACCCCTTCCCTAACTGCACTCCTCTTTTCATCCCTCCTTCATAGCGCAGAACCAGCGCGAGAGAGAGGACATAGAGAGAAAAAAGAGAGAGTGAGAAGAGACGGTCTTGCCCGCCCCGCGTCTGCCTTTGCATATGGAAATGATATATTGAGGCTTGGGGTGTCTTTAGTGCCTAAGTGCCTGAGTCCCGCTGCTGCCTCTAATTTCATATAATTTCACATTTTGTCTTAAAAGGGGAGAAAATGTTCCCAAGCGAGCCAACGTCAAACTCCAAAGCGTAAACAGCTTGATTAAAGGAATTCTAGGCTGCATCGCCTCCCTCCTGGATAAGTGATTGAGGGAGTGTGTAAGTGTGTGTGTTGGTGTGTGTGTGTGTGTATGTGTGTGCGCAGAGCATGTAGTCTGTTTTTAGTTCTGCCACTTATGTTTTGTTGCCGTCTCTGCAGAGGAGAAACTTCATGC
The DNA here is from genome assembly GCF_046629955.1 of Centroberyx affinis. Lineage (NCBI taxonomy): Eukaryota > Metazoa > Chordata > Actinopteri > Beryciformes > Berycidae > Centroberyx > Centroberyx affinis. The sequence continues at coordinate 308,280 of NW_027279069.1, read as the reverse complement.
TCATTAAGCAAGCAAATACAAACACACTCTCTCACACATGTATACTCTACCTCTAACACTATCTCACACGCACCCACACACCCACGGACACACACACACACACACCACCTTCCTCAGTGGTGAGAGACGGTGAGAGTCGGTCTCCTGATCTCATATTCTCCCTATAGACCACCTCGGACTGGCTTGCTGAGCTTAAAGGCTTACCATGCTTACATTACATTACACAGCAGGCCAGATTCATGCAACTGGAGGAGGGAGGGCTGGGCGGGCCAGACTAATGTCAGCAACATAAGGGTTTACTGAGGTGGATTCTTGAATGAAAGTGTGGATGATTCTCTAAGTTTCCTATTCTGTTCTGTCTAGTTATCTTTTATTCTGTTGATGTGCCTATTCTTTCTCTTCGCATTCTCTTTGTCTGCCTCACTCTGTCCAGAGGAACTCATCCTTCCTGTCACTACTTGGGAGGGCCTGCGCACATGTTTCATGTATCGAACTCCCCAACTCCCATTGGCCCTAATGCGTTCGCGCCTCCCGCAGTTAGAGATGAACCAGCCTGTGTGTCTGCTCACTCTCTTTGAGGTGGAACCATCAAAGAGTTGAGGTGTGGAGCGAAGCCAGACTAAACCAACCGCACCTTATGCCCCATTCCCATCGCCTTCATCTCTGTCCAATGAAAAGCACATATCTTTCCCCGCTTCTCATTTCTGGGTATATCCTTTCTCTTTGTCTCCTTTCGTCTTGTGTTCTGTTTGTTGACAGTGGTCTGTCAGCTTGTTAACGGCTTTGTCTGTTGCTGTGCGTGTGTGTTCAAATGCCAAACGGACACAACAAGGTGGGTATTGTTTGACTAGTGGCAAACACAATGGAGTGAGTGTATTTATTGGAGGGGAATGTCATTACATTGTTTACTAATTGCAGTACATTGCAGCACTGGATGCGGTCAGGAGGAGGTGGAGGTGGAGGAGTGCAGTAACGTGGTTTTGAAGGGCCATCTTAGCTCCCATCTTACATAACAAGGTTGCTGGCATTTTGCGATTATGAAATAGACCTTGTAACCCATGTCATCAGCAGGCTGAGCAGTTGAAACTGGTTAACAACCAATTTTGATGATGTAAAAGCATGTGTATGTGTCATGTTTCACCATTGGGTGGTGGTATAAGGTGTTGGGGTTAGGTATAGGTTAAAAGGTAGATGGGTACAGGTGGGAAGTCATGCATGGGTGACATGGTTTTTACCGCACACACCAACATGTAGGTACTCAAAAAGGGACTAATTGCAGTACATTGCAGCAGCGACAAAAGGTGACTAATTTTTCAGTAAGAAGACGTTGCTGGAGATGATGTTTCTTGAGGTATGCAGCAGAATGCAGAATGCAGAATACCTAAAATGATTTACATGACTACAGTTGTACTAAAGGTAATAGAATTCAGTCAGGAAGCACCTTTAAATATTTGGCTATTTGGAGATGCAGCAGACAAGCAGGACAGGAGGATAGCAGATTCAAACAATGAAACTGTAGGCGGGGGTTCAGTAAGTAGCAACACACCTCCCCTAGAGCTGCTAACTAACCAACTACAGACACAGGCACTCGGCATAGTTTTACCGGGGACACACACACACACACACACAGCCACACACATTTTGTTGGCCTGAGAGGTTGCCAGAATACCACACTTTATAAAAACAGCTTTACAAATCATTGACAGCAATAATTAACTGCAGGTCCACATAATTGAATTCTGCTTCACCCTCTCTCCCCTCCTGCTGCTGCTGGTTGGAGGAATGAGGAGAGAGAGAGAGAGAGAGAGAGGGGGAGAGAGAGAGAGAGAGAGCGAGAGAGAGAGAGAGAGAGAGAGAATCCTCTCAAAGAAAGGTTACCGGGGCAGACTGTGCCCTCTGTGAAACTATGTGCTTAAGAGGTGACATGAGTGCTGGGCAGGCCAGTGCCAACTTTGCACTGAGCTGAAAGGTCCACACACTGAAGATCTTCCATCTTTAAGGGTCCGAGCAGTTCGCCTCACAGAGCCAAGTGTTCAGTCCTGCTGCAGGCTTAGATACGGATGGGTGTTTGGAAGGTGAACTGGAAGCTATCTAATCTATTTGGAGTTAGGTGTTAAGGTTGGTTAGCAACGTTTGAGGAAGTATTTAGTGGTGCGCGGATACACACACACACACACACACACACAGAACAATTAGTCATCCTAACAGCACCCAAAATGTGTGTGTGTGTGTGTGTGCATGTGTGTGTGTGTGTATGACAGCTAGGGCAGAGCACCTTGTGTTTCCAGTTTAAACATTTAGACATTCCTGCTAGATAAGCTCCTGGAGCAGGAAGTGTGTGTCGAGGCATTAGAGTTGACCTGCTCTCTCTTCCACAGCCCTCCCTCACTCCCTCACTCTTTTCCTCTTTCCCCTCCCTTTGTCTGGAAACACAGGGAGAGAAAGGGTGGCAACGGGAGGACAAACACTGCGTGGTGGAGATGGCTACGTGTGTGTGTGTGTGCATTTTGAGTATATAATTGAAAGCTACTGTTTAGAGTGTTTACAGAGTGTGAAGTGGTTGAGTGGGAGAAATTGTTGCAACTGAAGGACCACAGATGATAAGAGAGAAATAAGAGAGAATGCGTAAACTATATATTTATTGTGTGTATATCAAGCATGTTTGTGTAGTGTCATAGTGTCTGTTTATACATGTGGCCAAGTCTATGTGCATATCACATACTGCGATTTTAGATTCTACAATTACAAAATATTAGAATACTGGAGTATCTGCAAAATTGAATTACTCAATTTTAATGTCCGCTGTAGTTGCAAATAGTCAATATGCTGATATAAGATGCAGTAAAATTTTGTTCAACAAACACCAAGACTAATAATCATGACTAATCATGACTGACCACAAAATCTAATTATTATTTTTGTCATAATCATGCAGCCTTAATGTGTCTTTATCAACATGTTTATGTGCATTACTGTATGTATGCATGGTGTGATAGATGTTTGTGATCATGCATCTATCCTCCACTATTACTACAGCAGCCAATGCAGCATCTTCTCTCTGAACAGAATAGGCATATTGTTACACAAATCTCAAACATCTGGTTGCTAGAGCATTCCTTTTACCTTTTGGCAGCTGAAAAATGGACAATTTAAATTCCAAATAGCTGCTATCCAACTAGGATGCTATGGTGCAATAAGCTCGCACTGCAGTACGTGCAGCAAGCCTGTATTTAAAAGTGTGATTTCTTCAACAGTGGGAGTGTATTTGCGTCAGTGTGGGGAGGTTCATACCATGAGGATGCGTCGGTAGCTGTCTCGGTCGATGCCCCACAGTTTAAGATCAGTCTTGGCCTTGACGGTGGCGGCTCTGGGGGTCCCATAGATCAGGGCCAGCTCTCCAAAACTGCCCCCCTCTCCGATACTGGTCACCCACTCCCCGTTCACATACACCTGCAGACAGAGCAAGACACAAATAGAGTGACTGACAGGGCCTGATATGAGCTTCTATACTTCCGAGGAACTTCAATCATGGTTGTTGTGTATAGGACGATTGGGTGATAATACATGTCATTGTATGTTATTTTGTTAAAGTTCCAAACCTCAGATGGAAAATTCAGAATCACAAATTTGAAAAGAATTATGGACAATATTGCATGGAACTGAATGGTTAATTGAAGACTTTAATTGAGACTTTTATTCATGTAGTTCCTCACTGAAGCCAGATCTCATAAATGAAATACAGTCAATCCTATGTGAAGCCCGGCCCACAGAGTGCAGATTAGCTGTCAGACTGTAGTGGTGAGGCTGAGGCTAGCAGGGTTTCAGACGGGGCTCCAGGTGGTCTTATGGGTGCGAACGCAACACCGTCACCATGGACCATTAGACTCTATTACGGGGTCAAATCCAGGGGTCCTAAACCCTTCCCCCCCTGCTGCTGTGGACTGAGCTGACTGGCTCCACAAATTCACTCCCAAGTCCCTTGCTTCAAGTTGCATTACTCATATTTGCCTTTGCCTCCCACCTTTCCATCCATTTTCCTTTCATTTTGTTTCTTTATGTTTCGTCTCCGCATGCATTCTCCTGCTTTTTGCCAAGGCACTGCTGTCATGGCACAGTGGTCATCAAAAGGCAAATTCAGGTTAGTCAGTCAAGGGTGAGACACTTCACTCCACTACACCAATGAACTACCACACTTTTATGGTCACAGTTTACAACATACAGCAACTCCCATAAACCTATTCAGGTATTCAGATCCATTGCTGGGGGGACTGTACAGAATTTTTAATTTTCGTTTCAACCTCTCTATCCATCCCCAGACACCCTCCCTTCTTCTCCCCCTCTCCCCCTCCTCAGTTTCCGGGGCTGTTTGATATGCTTGCTAGGCTTGCCCCTAAGCATTTGATCCCCACTAAGCCCTCGGATGGGACCCTCTAAAAGGCCTTCTATCCCTCCTATCTCTCCATCCATCCCCTTTATTCTCTCTGCCTTGTCTTGTTGAGGGGCTTCCCTTTGATTTGGGAGTGATGGAGGACAGAAAGCTGTGCTGGACTTTGAGGGTCTTATCTCAGATCTAAAACACATACGCGCACTCTCACATGCATGGTCACATACATGCACCCATACGTGCACGCACACGCACACACACTCAGACACATACACACGCACACTCTATTTAGGCCAGTTACTATAGCTGTACAGACAATACAACCTCAGTGAGCCTCATTCAGGCTGTCTCTGGGGCTGTTACAGTTTCACCTGTCGACACACTATCCACTTGTTGACTTAATAACACAGAGAGAAAGGAGGAGAAGGAGGGAGGGAGGGTTTGTCCCCAGAGTATCCCTCCAGTGGCCGTTGTGAATAGCAAGGATTGTTGCAAGCCGTTATCCAAGGCTAACAGCGGACCACAAGGGACTCATCCCTCACTATGGACCAGGAGGGCTTCAAAGAGATGCAGAGGGCTGGGCTTGGGCTACACCAAGCTGAGCGGGCCCATGATATGGCTGCTTTGAAAGCATTACATCAGTGAAGAGCAGCACTGAGCCATTGAGTCAGTATAGTGAAAAGGGTATGATGGAGTTCATCAAACAAGGTGCCAAAACAGCTCAAGTGTTGGACAATGTACGTCGTCTAGCAGCAGTCAACGCATTTTCAACATGTGGCTATGTCAGTGTGTGTTTGTGACTGGAAGAATATCTACAGTAAGCTGTATGTGTCTGGTGGGAATTAAGAAGCAACAAATCAACAAGTGCTGGAGGACGAGCAGGCACTGTCGCTGTGTGTGTATTTCTGTTTGTGGTTACTTGGGAGTGTGTTTCTGTGTGCATGCCTGTGGGCTGTGTGAGAGTGTGTGTGTGTGTGTGTGTGTGTGTATGTGTGTGTATGTGTGTGTGTGTGTGTGTGTGTGCGTGTGTGTGTGTGTGTGTGTGTGTGAGAGAGAGAGAGAGAGCAAGTGAGAGTGTCTGCATGTGTTTGTCTGTTTGGAAACATTTAAAGATTTCATTCCAAAATGAGTTATATGCCAATAGAAAAAACCGAGGCCTACTCTTACAAAATAATTGCTTGCATGAAGGTAAAGCACATGATGGGCTACTACTAAAGCTTTGAATCGCCTTAAGACCTTTGCTCACAAGACAGTTTTGTTTTGGCGGACAGAATCATCTGTGATTTCAAAATATTGACCAATGTGTTAATATCAGTGGCAGTGGCAGCAGTCAGCCTTCAGCCAGCCTACGGGATCCAGGCAGATTTACACTCCTGCCTAATGAGAGGCATCATCTCCACACTTTAATAACCTTGGCACTGAGCTTCAAGCAGTTTACTGCTCGAGCCTTGGCTGGGAGACGGCTGCTATCGGTAAAGATGGAGGGATGGATGGCGGGGTGAGGTGAAGGAGAGACAGATGAGAAAGGGGTGGGGGTTGGAGGGAGTGCGGGTGGAGAAAGGGGTCTTGGCCCGGCTTGGGGTGCAGGCTGACAGGGTCTTGGCTGTGGGAGCGGATGCCTGAGATTCTCCGGTGGCGGCCAGAGTGAGGTTGATGTCCCGGCACAGAGAAGACCACCTCCAGCGCAACACACTGGAGGAGATGATTAGGACTGAGGGGGATGTTGCAGCTGGGGTACTGGGGACCAGAGGAACTGTGGATCTAAAGCCGCTTTTCGCATGGTACCGGCTCAACTCGCCTCGCCTCTGCTCACTTTTGGTAGTACCACTTGGTTTTCCACTGCAGATAGTACCCCCTCAATGTGCCCCCCGCCCCCACAACTGGTCGTCATAGCGACGCCGCACAGCAACAATGGAGGATATCGAAGGGATGGTGTTCTTGATTCTCGGTATGTGGCTGTTAGTCACAGCAAGGAGACAGATTTTATTTCAGAAGAGGCTGAAGGTAGCAAGACAAAAGACTGCTCTCTGGTTGCTCAAAGGTGACGCAAGAGGGTAAGCTAACCGCTGACCTGGTAGCTAACGCTAGCATATATGTCCCGTATCCCGCAATGATGACGATTCTCTCGGACCAATCAGTAGTCTGCAGTGTTTTCATGTCACCTTTTAGTATCGCCTCAGCTCGGAACAGCTTGGAACCTCGACGGAGGTGCTACCAAAAAAAGTACCAGGTATCAGGTAATATGGTACCTGGTACCTGGTACTTGCCCAATGGAAAACCAAAGAAGACGAGTAGAGTCGAGTTGAGCCGGTACCATGCGGTGGAAAAGCGGCATAATATAAACTTGGGTCAGGGACAAAATTATGGAAGGGGCAAGGTGTGAGAAAGAGAGCATCTGTATCAGCATGAGAAGAGTTGTCTCTACTGCACCCAATTAGGGGTAAAATTAGCCCCAAAATACGACGGTTTGAAGTCAGGCTAGAAAGGGTCATGAGGACGGATGCGTGGTGTAAAAACACGTGTTTCGTGAGACAAAAAAGATCCAAGCCAGAGATAATTGGATTAGTGGTGAAAAGAAGCGCAATGTCTCTCTCCCACTAAAAAGCCTCTATTGTGAGATTCACGGTATCAGGCATCTTATCACAGCTTAAACAAAACCTACTTGGAATTACACTGAAGATAGCGGGAGAGAGAGAGAGAGAGAGAGAGAGAGAGAGAGAGAAAACAAAGAATCGTGGCCAACCACCATTTCACCAGAATTATAGAGGCCCTTTCTCATCTTATCACATCTGAAAACATGACTCAAATCAACGGTAGTCGATGTTGTGATGACGTTTGTTGGAGGCTGGTTTTACGCTGCCTTTCTATCAAGGCACCATCTCTTCTGGCAGTATTTTGACACTTCCTCTCTCTCTCTCCCCCTCTCACTGAGAGTCAGACCAGGCTCTCCGGCACGCTTGGCCAAGCTCGCTCACCTGCTCCTCTCCTCTTACCTGCTGTCTCGGCGCTAACCGCCGTAAGCCGATAAGGTCACTTCCTGTTTGACTTTCCGTCAGCACTGTTTTATCTCTCCACTTAACTCTATCGCTCTGCGCCGCGGCTTGCTAAGACAAAAGACGTTCTCACCGCGGCTGCCTTCACAGCGTGCTGGACTCTACAGCGCCGTGTTCAGATTGCCATCGGAGCGGAACCGGACTTTGGGGTGAAGAAAACATGAGGGTGATCCAATACAACCTGTCTATTGTTAGTGGGACACATTGTCTCAACATGATCAGAGAAGGCTGGGCTTTCTCACTGAGGCCCACATCCATCTTCTCCTAACACTGAAGTTAGATGTAAGATATATTTTGGTGCACTGCCCCTTTGAATCCCTTTGGTCTTGAGGTATTTAAAGCCAAAGCCAAAGCATTTTTTTGGGCATTTACTGTTAAAAAAGGTATATATTATGACATGGAAAATTAGGTAAACAAGGTGAAAAAGTCATTTTTCATTTCATCGTGACTTTAATTTGTAATACGAGGTTTACTATAATGCGTTTAACTGAGAAGGAAAGTGGCCTAAACTGATTGTAAAAGGAGAATGAATGTGTGTTTTTGTGAATGTGCGTGTGTCTCTCTCCATGTCGACCACTTACGTCCACTTCTCCCTGGTCAATCACGTAGAAGTTGTCCCCTTCATCGCCTGGAGGGGAGAGAAGAGAAAGCAGAGGCATGTGTGAGAGAGAACGTGAAAAGAAAGCGAGGAAAAGACCTGGCTTTGAACCAACAGGAAAGCTTACTTTTCCTATTAATCCCACCTCCCGCTCTGGTTCTCAAAGGTGGATTTTTAAACCATTAAACCAAAAAAGGCTGAGGGAAACTTGGTGCATTAAGAGATTAGAGTCATTTGTCAAACACTTGGATCACCACCTCTGTACTTCTACCTTTAGCCTGCTAATGTCAGCTGGGGCACAATAACAAGCAGGAAATTATTGTGATGTGTGTATCCAGAAGCACACACACACACGCACACACACACACACACACACACACACACACACACACACACACACACACACAAATACACACACACACACACACACACACTCTCACTTGCTCTCCTCATCATGGCTGTCAACTTTTGCCCTTTTTGTTTAAACAAAGAAAGAACCGGATGATTTTCTTCTCTTGCTATCTTTTTCCTTGGGCCTATATAAACTGAGGGCCTCCGACAGCTTCGGGGCACACCAGGCATCAAACCTGCCGCTGCCTCCTCCAGAACGCATATTTCACTGGGCCTGCCAATACCTCTGTTAAATAGGGCCCTCGTCAGCAGAAAGCAGCAGCAACAGCAGCGTTCATTAATGCTGTTTGTGTGGCTTAATAGTGGAAACTCTGAAACACAGTGGGGCCTGAGCACGCAGGGCAACAACGCCTCGGCCGTGGGAGAAACACAAAGACAGGTCTACAGCGTACAGTACAGAGAGAAAGATATGATAAAAGTTACAACTACAGACTCCTGCTTCGTTTGCTCTGTGGGGAACTTGCTACTCTCTACACAAAAGACACACAGACACACACAGAGACACAGACGTTTTCATTTTTTATTTATCCTTCATGTAACCAGGTAGTCCCATTGAGATTAAGGTCTAGTTTTCAAGAGAGAAGAAGACAAAGAGAGAGAACAAAAAAACATAAAAATGACAAAGGAAATACACAAAGTTCAGTCACATTTTCCAGCTTTCAAGCAGTCAGTGACATACAAATCATTGAGAAATTCTCATCTCTAAGTGCTTTGCAGTCTCTTCCATTTGTAAGGTGCACAGTATGAGAAACCGGTCTTACCAAGTTCAGAATTACACATGGGGTATTTCAAACTAACCAGTCCTTGTGATCTGGTACCATAATTAATCGATTTAAAAGACAGTAGAGATGTGAGGTACACCCTTCAGAAGTAGAGCCTTATAGATAAATATAATGCATAACGAATTTCTCTTGTGATATAAGTCACAATGATGAGTGTGAAATGTATTTATCTCCAGTGATAAAATCCAGGGCACTGTGATAAACTGCATCAAATAACTTAAATGTAGAAGAGGTAGCATGCAAAACACAGACTCGTGCAGGAAGACACACACACAAACACACAAACACACACACACATAGTATAGGTCCACAATTGCACATGCACACACCATATTACATGGGGAGACATATTCAGTTTCAGCTAATTAAGTCTTCTAATAATGCCCCATCTTAATTATGCTATCTGTTACATGGGGCTCAGAGGAAATAATCAAAAAAGACTGACAGCCACATGGATGAGCATTATAAAGCTTTCCTTGCAGATATAAATGCAGTGTGCTAAAGCCCCATTCAGAGGAACAAGTGTGTAATGGTGCATGTGTGTACATGACACAAGTATGTGAGTATGTGTATGTTTTGCTGCTATTAAGTGAGGGTGTGTATGTGTGTGTGTGTGTGTGTGTGTGTGTTCACCTGAGGAGTTGAAAGGACCAGCGCGCCCTGTGTGTAAAGTTCACAGGAGTTCACACGGCTAATTAATACTGAGTGGAGAGTGCTCGTTAATCATATAGGCCTATTTGTCACACACAACGCTCCATGTCTGTCTGATGGTCTGTCCCAGCAGAGACCCCAGACACACACACACACACACACACACACACACAATCACACGCAGACAACCTGCTGCAACCTGGCCCTCCGCTATCTGCCTCTCTCTCTCTTTCATCTCATCTATCTCTCTTCCAATCCCTCTCACTCTGTCTCTCTATTCTTCTACTCTTCCTGTCTTTTATCACTTCGGCTCTCAAGCCTTTGTTTCGCGCCCTTCCAATCCCCCTGAGCCTGAGAGTGCAGGCAAATATTTGACCAGGACACACACACATACACGTACACGTACACACACACACACAGGCTGGTGTACTCAACCCCACAGTGCGGCCTTATTTCAACACAAGCTAATTGTAACAAGCACTGCTAAGGTTCTTTGGCTGCGCTCAAAAGCAAAACATGGGTTGCATCCTTGGCTTCCAAAGGTGTTTTTCACCCACAAGGCTGGTGCGCCAGTCAAGCTAAACACAGACACCAACACATTCATTTTTCAAAAGTGATTTTTCATGTGGTATTCCAAATTTGGAATAATACCTTTAAGCCATTTTTTCCTAAATATTCCCCATGCCAAAGAGTGAATGTGATTATGCTTGTAATACTGGATACATCTCAGAGACAGCAAATGAAATCAACACGATATATTACATTACAAAATAGATTACAAAGAAAAAAATCCATACACTCCATTTTGCATGTTATGATAGAGTAAATTCTCCCTTTGTATAAATACAACTCGAGCTACACACTCGATAATTCCTAGCTGTGTCTAAATAGTGTGTGAGTGGCCAGTGGCAGGGCGGTCTCCTGAAGCTGTACAGTAGTCCAGACATTAGCAGTGACATCAGCGCTGTATATACTGTATACCATACTCTGTACTGTATATAACAATGGGCTGTCTGGGACTGGGGGGCCGCAAAGCTAGCTAGACTCATTATCACCAAATTAGGACTGATACACTCCCGGATGCTGTCTCAAGGGGAGGTGGGGGTAACTGAGCGAGTGTGTGAGCGAGAGTGTGTGTTTGCGTGTGTGTCCGAGTGCCGACAGGATGCCTGCATGTATGTGTACGAGCGTCAGCGGCACAGTGTCACCTATATGGTGCTGTGAGCATGAACACAACATTATCTGAAAGTGCACATTTGTCTGTGAGAATGCGTGATCCCAGCTTTTTAAATATGTGGTTAAGTGTGTCTGTGTCTGTGTTTGATAGGGGTTTGGAGGGGGGGGGCACCGGAAAAATACAGTCTGGCCCTGTTAGGCTCTGTGTTCCTTCAAAGCCTATGGGTGTCTAGAATGGAGGGTTTGACGACTGTGGTTAGGCAGAGGAAAAGGGACCTGACATCTGTTACAGATGGAGGGAATGCGTGAGCGAGGGAAGGAGAGAAGGAGGGAGGGAACGAAGGAGGGAGAGAGCAAAGTAAACGCCAGTAGTCTGTGGCAATGCAATAAATGCATTCGCTGAGGTAGCGGCCATGAAGGTGATCAGTCAGAATGGCTTTGGGTTTTAATTGTTACCTTTCCATCAAAGAGGATGAGTGGATCTAATCTAAGAAAACGTACCATGTGTCATCACAGTCAGAATGTTGCTTTCAATATCAATCAATATTGTTATGTTTGGGTTAGCTGTTAACATAATTCTGATTACTTTTGCGAGATATTGTAATCATGAATTGAACAAAATTATTTTACTACATCTTATAGCAACATCTAGACAATTTTCAAGTGCAGCCCCCTATGTGATATGCCTATGATTTACTGCAGAAACTAAAACTGTGATATACTGTAATATTACACATGATTCATTGTGCACATAAATTCAGTTGAAAACAATGTTTATGTTTTCACATACCTTGCTGGATGACTGTTTCTCCTGCGATGTGTGTGACAGGGAACATGGCATCAAATATGTCACTGAAGGAGAAAGAGAGGGAGGGAGGAGGAAGAAGGGAGAGGGCAAGAGAGAGGGAGAAGACAGTAGTTATTATCACCATACCTCCTGTTACATTACTGACGTTCTTCTGACCTGTAAACACACACACATACATAAAAACATACATACACTACGGTGTGCGTTATGTGGAAGTGCTGCATGGCGGGTTAAGAAAGAGCAGCCGTCACCACTGTTAACTCTGTCATCTCAGGCCTTTATTCACTGGCAAACAAACAGCGTAGCCACAGAGACAGGCTTGGGAACTCTGGACGACCCCGACACACACACGCACGCACACGCGCACACACACACACACACACACACACACACACACAAACCCACCTGAATGTGTACACCACTAATTCCTTCATCATCATCAACAACATCCAACCATCTCCCACAATCCATTTGAAGCCATTCCCTCCATTGAACAACCACCAACACACACACCCACACACACACCCACACATACATATACACCATCCAACGCATACATCCTCAGTCCAACACAAACACAAAGGCACAAGTTATTCACAGAGTAAGGCACACAGACATGGAGTCAATCTCTCGTCAGTAAAAAACATCATAGAGCAGGCAAATATGCCAATGAGAAGGCATACAGTCCATTAGTGTGAGTCCAAGATTAAATCCAGCCCAGTGGACAGTGGTTGTTTTATCCTCATTTATCAAAGAATACAAAAATTACGGGCCATCATCAGGCTCAAAAATAAAAGTCAATTTTTTCTGTCGCTACCTCGGGACAGTAAAAACAGTGAAAATTAAATTACTGTTACTAGGTAAAAAACTAGGTAAATAATACTATAATCCATGTATGAAACATGGATGTTAACAATTAATCAACATCCAAAACCTTCAGCTTCTTTTTCTGAGTTAATACGTCTTCTAAGTATGGCACACAGGCTTACATATGACTGTGTGTTGTTTTAGCCCATGATCAAAGCGTGTACCTCTGAGTGTATCTTTTGAAAGAGGCGCTGAGAAAACAAACAAAGTGACGGCTGCGCCTAAGCAGTTAATTTCTGCTTCAGCCCGGCAGGGAAAGCGCCTGCTAGGCTGTTCCTAATCGGACCGTTTAAATGCATGGAGCTTCAGCAGATTAAAGTTCCACTGCTGGGATGTGTCGGGACAGGAGAAAAACTCACTATCCTTCCTCTCCTCCTCTCTGCCCGTCTCTCACCTTTAGGGTATATTTATCTATCTAATCAGCTGCATACCATCCGTCTTATAGAGAAATATAGAAAAAACAATAAAAGAGGGTCAGGCATATCAAAGACATACAGGACCTGCTGAGTGAATGGGGAGCAAGTTTCAGCCTGTTCTCGGCTATGCGTGTGTATGTGTGTGTGTGTGTGTGTGTATGTGTGTGCGCGTCACTGCATGTGTGCTTGCACCAGTCTGTCTGAGTATGAGTGTATATTGCCTATGAAAACACACAGGTTTGTACAAAATAATGTGTGGGTGTTGAATATTTCTGCACTCTTGACAGTACAACAGGCTGCGCAGCACTTAGAAATTAAAAGGCTTACACAGCCAAACACACCTCATTCTAAGAGCGCAGTACGCACTACGGACATAAAAGTGTTATGTTACCTGAACCTCCCTGGTAAAACTGTAGGTCAACAGATGTTGGGGAGAGATCTGAGGATGTTATTGAGTGGTTTGGAAGTGAACTGACTCTGCTGGTATTTGTTTATGTGACACTGAATAAAAAGCAGCCTTGAGAAGGTGGATTTGGGCCAACTAAACCCACAGGTAGGGCCTGTGTGTTGCAGCTGGCCACTGACTCACACACACTCCAGTACACGCGACAAACACACACAAACAGATTCACGCGTACACAAACGCGCTCACTCTTAGAAGTACGCAAGCACAGGCGTGCATGACGAACACACACACACACACACACACACATGCCTGGGCACTCTCATATACGATACACCCTCCATTATATACGCTCTGGTATATGCAACAAACACACATAGATATGCATGATCATACAGACGATATACTCAACAAATACTCAACGTGTTCAAGCACAGGAATTTGTGATGAAAACACAGGCACTCATATATGACACACACACTCAAGCACACTTTGATAGTTATTAGTCAGGGCAACATCTGCAGAAGTGCCCACAACTCACCTCACATCACCACCTGCTCTCAGCATGGGGCCTGTTTATTCAGGGGGCTTTTGGAGTAGCTCGTTTCAGGTCACATATAATCTACAGCATACTGTGTGGTTCATGAAAATAATTATGTTGGCGATAGGAGAAATTCTACAGGGTGAGACCAATTCAACGGGGATAAGAATAGGGTTAAGTTTACTATCCCACTCAAAGGTATTACATTTCCATGTCAAAACTTAAATGTCATAGGGTTAGATTGAGATTTTCTTTGGGACCAAATAGGCGTATCTTATCTTAATGCCATCTAAATCCATTCGACAGATGTAAACTCTGATCTTCTTCCAAATCAATGCAGATGTAAGAGCAGGAGACAGGCAGCGCAGCACTATAAGGTATCTTGGAATGTGCCCACCTGCTGTCCCGCTCCTAGCACCTGGACATAGCGTGTGGATGGGATTCTGTAAGGGAGAGAACGGTTGGTGGTGATGATGATGATGATGATGATGATGATGCATCAGGCAGCTCAGCAGGATGCATGAGACTGAGCCACATCCCCATGACGATGAGATCAAAGGCATGCAACCTGCATCTAGGTAATTACCCTTGACCGCCTCTCTCTTTCTATCGCTCCATCTCTCCATCTCCCCATTGGACGCACCGGCGAGCACAACAAAGACACTTGTGCAGGTAATTACTTCCCCCCGTCTCTACCTGTCTCTCTTTCCCTTTCTTCAACTCCAACTTCCTCCCTGTCTGTTCTCGATCACTTTTTCTCTTCCTCTCTCCTCTCAATTACCCTTTTCTTCCCTCTAATTCTCTGCCTGCCCCACCTATTCCTCCCATCTCTCGGTCTATCACCCCCTCCCCGCCTGTCTCTGATGGAGTGATTAATCTCGTCCTTTCCGCTACCTGTAGCCCCTCTAACCTTAGGAAAAGGCAGAGACGCCCAACAATGGATGTGCTGTTCTGACAGAAAGAGAGAGAGAGAGGCGCCGCAGACTCTAAGGGGGCTAGGAAGTTCACCTTCACTCTAGGGAAGGAGGGGAGGAGGGAGGGAGGGACACAAAGCTTCTGTCATGGATGAGATATGTGGAGAGACCTCCCTCCAACACACACACACTCACACACACACGTGTGTGTGAGTGTTGGGGGCATTCAATGGATTCCACTGAGGACAATCTAAGTGGCAGAGGGATTGCATCTCTGATACTATACATCCCAAATGTTCATATACAGCCAAAGTTATACATATATATATATGTATAACATATATTATATATACAGACAAGTTCTAGGAGTAACCTCTTAGCACAGACAATCACTATGGTGAATCATGTGGAGGATGGAGGATAGGAGATAAGAAAAGCATCATCTTGTTTTCGTTAACTTCAGTTTAGTAAGAAGAAAACTAAAAATATGCTAGTCAGAATGATTAAGCCGAAACATATCCCTAGGTTTTTAACTCTTTACACTAACAAATCTGCCACCTCGGGCTGTGAGTGTGTGTGTGTGTGTGAGAGAGTGAGAGAAGACCAGTTTATGTGCTCCCCCATCTCTCTCACAAACACAAAGTCACACCCAAATTATTGTTCCCAAACACCCATAAAGCGCGGTTAGCAGGGGGGATTTTAGCCATTAATGAAATCAGGCCTGCTGATTGCAGCTGTGTTGCTTGTTGTTCTTCTTGGTAGGAGTTGGCGGCACTTCTCTCTCCTCCTCTCTCTCTCCTACACCCCAGCTGTTTATTTGCTCAGCAGTAGACTCTTCTTATCAATGTGGCGGGTGTGCTGCTTACATTACTACCTCAACACACTGCACTACCATTATGCCATTAACACCAAAGGGGCTCTTTAACGGCACGGCGTGCCGCCATGTCTTTGTGTTTCTTAATGGGCCGCAGAATGTTGAGTTACACAAGCCCTTAATGGGGAAACCATCCAGAATGCTCTCTCCGTCTGGATGGATGTGGTTTTGCAATAACCAAAATAATCAACAACTGCACCGCATAGGGGAACTTCCCGGCTCTCCAAGTTGTGTCTAGGCTTGGCAGTGCTGTGCCACTGGTTTGGCTGGCACTGTCTTCATGCCATAAGTGCCATAATATTTTTTCGCTGCCACGGTTGATAGTAATTCAGATTGCTGATTCTGGCAAATAAGAACAATAGCCTTTGTTTTACAAGTCTACGCCATTCCCTGATTAGGGGAATATATAAAAACAGACTAGGAGCACTAAATATGCACCCGATTAGTACACTAAGTGTTTGTAGGATAGCGTAGGCAGCAGGCAGCTGGGCGGCATGGTGATTATGGAGACCATCCTTCCACTGGAAGGCCTATGCTCAATCACCTGAGACAACAATCATCTGCCCTACTGAAGTGTCACTGAGCCAGACACTTAATCCATACTAGATCCAGGAGTACTGTTCATCAACTGACCCTGCACTCCGTTCTCCCTGTAGAGGGGGGCAAGCAAAAAGACAATTTCCCCACAGGGATCAATAGCACATCATAAAAGGTTGTAATAATCTGGCGAAGGACAGACGGCACAGAGAACTGTGAATGGGCCTGAGAGGGTAAAAACCTCAGGCTGCCAGTCAGGAAGTCCTACACTGAGCCCCATGTTGGTGGTGACCTGAGAGAGGTCTTCTTTATTTATGCTGCAACCGATGCTACCAATAGTTCAAACCGTATCCACAGTGCATAGTGCACATTCTCAACAACTTCAACTAAGAGACAGGTTGCCACAGATGACGCAAAAGATAGTACTGGTGCGTGGCTGCTGAGCGAACTGAGTGATCTGATTGGTCAGCTTTATGTGCATAGCAAAAACCCGAAGTCTGCGTGCCATGTATTCACAAAAATACGCACACAAACATAAATTATGTTTTCACTGGTGGTGGTGGTAAACAGAATTGTTTAATAGCTTGATGTGTGACTCATCATGGGTATCACACTGTGATGGAAAACACCTTTATGAGGCTGACTGACTAACTGGTGTACAGTTTAATGTCCAGAGTTTAATGTCCAGCGCTACTGGCCAAAGATACTCACATGGAACAACCAGCTCACACCTCTGAGGTGTGGACACAATGAAATGTTGGATCTTAAAACCATTGATTACACATGCTTGTACGTGCAAACACACAGGCATGCAAGCATGCATACACACGTACATTCATGCACTCACACACTTAAACACAGACACAGACACTCACTCACTCACACACCACAGACAGAGCATCTGGAGACACTTTCCAGTGTGTCTTGTTGAACAATAGGCAGCAGTATGAGAGAGCAAGAGTGAGAGAGAGAGGGAGAGAGAGAGAGAGGGGAGATGAAGGAGGTATAATTATAAAGCACTGAGGCCGTTCGGGGAGGATATTTATGACATGAAAGCCCTTGGCACGCGCCCCGTCTCTCCCTGGAGCCCAGGCGAAAAACGGAGGCACCAGGCCATGCCAGCTGTAGCCCATTTCTTCACAACGGCCGCCAAACTCCAAGGAAAGACCCCCAGGGGGACTCACGGACCTGTGTTGATTAGACAAGACACACCGCAAACACCCCCCCCCCCGACCACCAAATCACCACCCTCATCCTCTACTAGGACTAAACAGAAGCTTATATAATGATAACAAGGAAGGCAATACCCAAGAACCCATTCACTACCATTCAGTGGTGATGCTGAAGAATAGGACTAGGCAGGACAGTTCAGAATACAACAGCTAGGATTTTAACTGGTGCCAAACGAAAACACTTTTTGTATCTTTATACTGCTTTAGAATTGTGTTTTTTTTAAGATTTTTCTGCTCACATTTAAAGCACAACTAGGCCTGACTCCAGGATACACTGCAGATCACTTTGTTCCTTCAAGCTCCACTATAGCCATCAGGTGTCAGACATTACCATCAGCCATCGAGAAAATGCTTCCTTTTAAATCAGTGAAAGCTGCTCCACTGCCGGTGTTGTGTTCGCATTTCATCGTGTCCAGTGGAAGTGCCCGAGCTCAAAAAAAAAAAGTCTCGCTTTTTTTAATGAGCTGATGTGAACTGGCATGTATTGTGTGTACAGGCAAGCATACAGGCCAGAGGTGGTCCTAGGGGTTTATAGGTGGACATAAGGGTTTACGACTGGTGGCAATGACCACTTAGGGACGGTCAACAACGCGGGAGGAGAGAGGAGGCCAAGGCCAGGCAAGGAGAAGGAGAACTTTCACTGCTCCAAAACTCACCTGGCCTTCTCCCAGTCCGCCCTTGGCTTTGGTCCTAAAGGCTCTAATGCTCCGGCCCTGATGAAGATCATAAGCGCCAAAACACGCTAGTGCTGTTTTTAACTTTCCTTCATGAGGAGCCAAAGCCAATGGTCTATTACACATGGAAGACTTTTTAAATCCCTAATAGAATTTAGACTGCCTTGGGCTGGCCTTTTGTTCGGTCTCCAAGACCTAATGAGGGCTCACTTTAGCATCCATGGAGGTCTTAGAAGGTCTAGTTAGAGTGAGGTGTGTGGTTAAATGCTGGACGTTGTATTTAAAACCAACAGAGGGCAGGGAGCACGTTGCGTTAAACCCACACACCTGGCCCTGGTGGGTTTATAAGGGGTGTAAAGCTGGATGTATCCTGTCGGCTCAAGGTGTAGACATGTGTGTAAGTGTCTGAATGTGTCTGTTTGTGTGTGGTGTGTGTGTGTGTGTGTTGCGCTACCAAAGCACCTGAGGGCCAGTGGGTTTATACTGGTGATCTGTGTGACCTGTACACTGCTGCTAAAACATGCTGAAGGAAAAACTGCCATTTACACATACTGCAGTGGTCAGACCACATGAGAGAGAGAGTGGGAGAGAGAGAGGGAGAGAGAGAGAGAGAGAGGGAGAGAGAGAGAGAGGCTATGATCCACAAATAAGGGGAACAAGGGAACAGTACACTGATCTAAAAAAACAGATGCCCATGCCCATGTCGCTGTGGTGACTGTGTCATGGTAAAAAAAAAAGCTGATATCCGAGGGACTCCCCAGACCAGGGTCAGTCAAGTACAGTACACAGCTGTGACTGCAACAAACACAAACACTAACAATCATACACACACACGGAAAAATACCTTGCATAACAGAGCAGGAAGGCCAACCCACTTGGAGTAAAGACCAACTGACACAGTAGCTTTCCTGACACCTTTGAGCCTTATTGAAGCATTAGTCCTGTGATAAAATATCAGGCTGGCACTGAACTGGCTGGAGCCGCCTTTGACACGGCCAGCCTGCCAACGCCAACCTCACCAGAGGGCAATGCGCCCTTATCACCTCCTCACCACACCCGGTATCTGGCACCAGTGTTTTCCTCACACTGGGATGCTGCTGGCATGGAAATGGGAAGGACAGGCTTGGATGTGTGGGTTTAGATGTGAGGAAAAAGAGAGAGAGAGAGAAAGAGAGAGAGAGAGAGAGAGAGAGAGAGAGATTCCACTGAGAAGAGTGTAGTGCTGTTGAGAAGCAGCCAGTTGAGGCAGTTGAGGTTTGTTACAATGGTGAATACCAGACAGCTTAGGCCTTCTGCCGGACCAGGCTTAATGAACACCTCGTTCACACTCTCTTGCACATAAACACACATACACACACATACACTTAATAAAGTTCATTTACAACCTCTCCCACTGCCTGCCATCATCTTAACGACGGCAGTGATAACGATGTGGAGGCCGTAGCATCTCATTCCTCGGCTCTGACTACTGCTTGGAACATACTCATCCAACACAAACACACACACACACACACAGATTCAGGTTGGCAAACAGGAGGTGAGATGAATAAGGCAGAGTTGCATGGGAGTGGAAGACGAGACTAGACTAAGGAGGAAGAGAGGGAGCAGTTGATAGGAGGATGTGATGGGAGAGGGGGGATGTGTTACAGGGAGGACAACAAACACCAAGTACCTTGGCAGTATCTCAGTTGTAAATATGTGAACCACATCACATCTTTGGAGTAAGTTTACATTATATTAAATCATTGTATCATCATTACAGAGAATATCTGTACGATTTTCCGGGGAAAGTAATGCTAACAGTATGATATCAGTTTTGCTTACAGTTTGATAATGTGGGCGTTGTTAAGCCCTTTGACTCTAACAGTGATTAAGTGCTATATCAATAAACTTGACTTGACTTGCTATGCTTTGCGTGTTTGTTTGTGTTGGGTTTGAAAAAAAATCACCATCATTAAGTAGGAAGTAGCTAAGTAATAAAGACGTGCAAGAGACAAAATGACAGAACATGGGGATGAATTAAGAACAAAGTAAAATAGGCAGAAGTCAGGTGTCCTTTTGGCTCAGTGGGCTAAAGCGTTGACAGCGTTGTGGGTTCATGTCCAACTCCAAATCCCCCATTTTCTCTGTATCTCCAAAAAAGAATCTTTAAAATTTGAGTAGAATTAAGAAAGGGGAATACAAATCCCCATATCTCAGCATGAATGGCGATAATGTTTCGGACTTCCCCCTTTTGGACTGTTGTGAGCTGAGTGCGTATTAAGCGTGACAAGGCTGTTTTACAGGCCTACCTGATGATCCGACACACACCACCTGCTGATACAGCCATGATGTCAGCCTCAAAACATCGCAAACATGTCCAACCCTGCTGCCTCTCCTCTCCTCTCCCCTTCTCTCTGTCTCCCTTCTCGCGTTTGTCACTCTTTTACTAAGTTTAGTGATTAGGCTGCTGTGCTTTCCGTTAACTTTGCTGAAAAACTTTTTCTCGTCTTACTTTAGGACACTTTTTTTTGTCTTGTGCTGTCGGCCTGGATCACTTTTCAGCGCTCATACTTTTTCACACTTTCTTACTGCCATCCTCACCCCCCTCCTTCACCCCCTATCTCCCTTGTTCTTTGCTCCAGGGCAGGAAAAAGCAGGCTCCTTCCTCTACTTACAGGGAAAAAAGGGTCAGGCTGAATCAGGCGCTGACAGGACTAAGCCTCTACCTCTCTGATGTGTCTACAGGGGACGTGTCACTGGGATGAGAGAAAGAGACAGAGAGAGATAGAGAGAGAAAGAGAGAGAGAGAGAGATACACTTCCTCACCCAGCCTGCTGAGAGAGAAAAGGAGTAATTCAACCAAGCGCACACAAATAGACTATATATCAATCACACAGATAAAAAAAAACCCTTAAAGAAAAATATACGTTCTGTACAGGTGCCAAGAGTCCTGCCTCTTTCTCTCTCACACATTCTCACACACACACACACACACACACATCCTGACACGTCGCTAGACATCACAAAACATGCCGCTGTCCCAGGGGCATGTCTTTCCCTCTCCTCTCTCCCCTCCCTCCCCTCATTCCCACCTCACAGAAGACAAGCGCAAGAAGACAAGATAAGCATTTGAGCAGCAGATCGGGGCACAAATTGTCTTTTGTCAGGGGTTAACACTGAGGGGTGTTTACACAACACCACACATCACACACACATCGAGAAATAGAGAAAGACAGAGAGAAAACTCTGAACATGCCCCAGGGCCAGAAGGAGTGAGGAAGGGGAAGGATGAATAGATAGATAGATGGCTGGATGGACAGAAGAGGAAGGTATCTACTGTGGAACTGCTTAAGGGCAAAACTGTACACTGTATACGTGTGTGTGTGTGTGTGTGTGTGTGTGTGTATCGAGCTCATCAACTAGCGCCCTGGGCAGTGAGGTAATAGGTGCACTGGGTGCATGGAGGGGAGAGAAATAGCTGACATTCAATAGCTGACATCTGACTGACGCAACGCCTTCACTGCTGTAAACAGACAGCTTCATCAGACTTGCAGCCTGCAGACCTGGACAGTGTTAGGCAACTGGCTAGCCCCTAGCAAAGAAAGTGCTAACAATATGGAATGTGCTAATGCTAACAAGCTGCTTACTGGAGACGTCGTTTAACTGTAAGAACTAGGGCTGCACGATATTGGAAAAAACTGACATTGCAATATTTTTTTTTCTGCGATATATATTGCGATATGAAAAAATACAGGAATTTTCACCAAATGACTTGAATAGCTCTATCAAGCCTTGCCCCTTTAAGAAGGTGACCTTGTGGGTAACCTGCACCGATACCATAGTTAGCGGGAAAAGAGCTTAGAACGTCACCAAGAGGCCGTGCATTATGTTCGCTGCTGTACCGAAATAAAGTGCCAGTTCTCCACTGCAGAGTTGGTCTGGACTCTTAGTAAAAAGCGTGTTACCAGCTATGAGCCAGGCCAAGCTAAAATAGGCTAGCACAACACAACACAACAGAGGCTTCCCAACTACGGTTCGGAGCCGCGAAAGCTGGAAAGATAATATACGCTACTCTTATAACAAACCCTTAAATCAGAGTAAATTATGTTATATCAGACAGACTTCGCTTGTAGATTAGTCATGGAAAATGAGAACCGTGTGAGTTTTCCTTTTGTATCAAGCAGGAAAAAAGTTGTAGCATGACGTGTTTGAGTTAATTTGCCTTACTTGACATCGCACGTCCCGCGATGTGACTATTGCACATGCGCACATCGCAATGACGATGCTGAAACGATATATCGTGTAGCCCTAGTAAGAACAGCCTATAGCAACTTGCTAACTGAGAGCCCTCTTATGATAGCATATCACTTTGCTAACTAACTAGCTACTCACAGTATTAGCCTAGCAACTTAATGGAAAAACCGCTGCTCTATGATGGCCTAAAAACTACAGTAGCAAATAGCTTGGCAGCTTGCTGAGACCTCACATATTAAAGCCTAAACAGCATGGAAACGGGTGAAGAGGCTCTAATCTAAATGATACTGAAGCAGATTGAGACCCGCTAGCCAGTGAAGAGGTCATGGGAGAATTAACGTGCTATAGCTAGACTGTTGTCCGTGCCTCTGCACTGGAACCTGTCACATTAGCATAGACAAAGCAGACAGGGATGTATACAATAGGAGGCCATGGGCTGGCCCAGGCAATTCTGTGGGGCGCTAGGCTATTCTGTCCCAGGCTAATGAGTGGCGGTCAGTGTCCGTTCCTCCTGTGGGGGCCGGCTGGAGCTAAGGCCTGGGCTGAGCTATAAAGCCACTGAAGGGTTGCAGGAACATAGTGTCCACACAGCAGGGGCAAACACTGATTAGGAACTGTCACTCACACACACTCACACATTTAGCCTACATACTCATTCACACGAAAGGAGACTTTATATATGGTTACAAACATTCTCAATCTTCCTCACAGATATACTAGTACACACTACACCACGGACACACACACACACGCACACACACACACACACACACACACACACACACACACACACACACACACACACACACACACACACACACACACACACACACACACACACACACACACACACACGTCCTGAAGAGTAATTAAATTCTAATGCGCTTGCTGTCTTTCTCTTTCCTCTCTGCACTTGTTCCTCTTTACTTTCACGTTCTGGACACTTTCAGGAGTCAGATTCAGTCAGAGCCAGCTTGTGAGAGCCAGCTGGAATGAGGTGAGAGACATTTAGATTGAGGTGATTCACTACCTCTCCTGCAGTGGCTATTTGATCCAACTGCTGCTCAGATCCAAAATGGAGGCCAGATTCCCAGCCTTTTTCTGTTATTGCATGACACACGGCCATGGACACACGCACACAAACACACTCATGAATGTTCCATTCACACACACACACACACACACACACACACACACAGTAGCCTATGCATGTACATGCTTGCAGAGAAACACACACATACACACATCGTTCTTGGAGAGTGCTCAAGCATGTCGGCCAGGCAGCATGCACACAAGCACATGCACACTCACAAGCAAACACAGGAGCACACGTGTGTGCATGGACACAGACACGCACCCACACATACACACACACAGACACACACACACACACACACACACACACACACACACACACACTCAGTGATGGTATAAGCAGCTGAAAATGGCAGGGATGAATCATAGCTAGCTGGAGACCTGTCCCGTATAGACTATGGGGGACAGTTTGGAGAGAACACACCATTCTAACAGGACTCCAGACAGTAACACTGCATGACTCATTACTATTTGAAGAAAGGGACGGAGAGAGGGATGGAGACAGGAATGGAGTGAAGAGAAAGAGGACAGGGGGCGGAAGAGGTAGCAGGGGACCGGTTGGAAGAGAGCAGTAGGTATGAGAGAGGACAAAAGTTTCCAGCTGCGTGTATGTGTATGTGTATGTGTGTGTGTGTCTGTGCTTTTGTACACACGTGTGTGCACTTGCATGTATGTGCGTGTATGTTTTTCCATCCATGCTGCCTGGTCAATGTGCATGAGCATGATATGTTTGTGTGTGTGTTGTGTGGTTTGTATGGGTGAACGGGTGAAGTGTCCAGAGCTGAGGCGGTTGGAGATGTGGTGGTGGGCTGGGGGAGGTGAGACTGTTAGCCTGTTGGTCCTCTGTGTGCTGGGTGGTGGTGGGGATGGTCGAGGTTCAGTCAGGCCTGCAGCTCTCCTGTGGAGAATGACCTCATCGCCTGGCCCCTGGCATTGTGGCAGCCGCACAAAGCCATGCAGGGGACAGAGAGAGAGAGAGCAAAGGAGAGAGAGAGAGAGACAGAGAGAGAGAGAGAGAGAGAGAGAGAGACTGCACATGACTGTGGGGGAGGGAATGGACGTGCGTGTGTGTGGATGTGAATGTGCATGTGCATGAATGACTGAGAGAGGGAGTGAGACAAAGTGGGATGAGAGAGACAGAGCAAAAAAAAAGCACCATCGGGAGAGAGTGTGAGCCGGATAGAGAGAGAGAGCGAGAGTAGTGAATTTTGAAAAGGGGACCACCAGGATCTCAGGAAGAACGGGGATGAGAACACACAGAAAGCCAATGAGGGAATTAGTGCAACAGGAAAGACAAACACACACGCAAACAAATAGTCTAAACAACACACAACAGACTCCTGCTAACTCGTTCATGCTGTAGACTGATGTTATTGCATAGCCCACCGTAAAATACAAATCATAAACACACACACAAACATCCTCATTGGAAGTTGGCTACTACTCTTCCACCTGAACACACAGAGAAACGGGCCAGCTCAATGATGGGAAAAGACCAACAAATAACCATCATGCGTGCACACACACATACACACACACACACACAATAACGGTCTGAGAGAGTCCTACTTCCTCAATGCTCACCCCAAATTTAGGAGACAAAGAGACTGGTGTGTAACAGGGAGAGAAGACAGACAAACAGCCATCCACTGCCGTTCAGTACCACTACATCCTGTTTCCCATGCACAATATACTGCCAGGAAGGACAGTCTGCAGGGGCTCACCAAACACAAGCGTGTGCGCGTGTATGCCCACACACACAGACACGCAAACAAACATTTTGCATGTGTGTTCTCATTTGTATCTATGTATATGTTTATCTTCAGCACAAGGGAAAGTGCCTATGCCTTGTTCTCCATTGCTTACTCTAGTAGGAGCAATGAGTCAAGTGATAGTTAATATCTGGATTATCTGTGTGTGGCAAAAACACCCCCTAGGGGCTGTTACATGGTAACAGCACACTCTGTGTGGATGTGGGTAGGTGCATGCCTGAGACTATGCATGCGTGCACAGTCGCATGTGCATTTTGTCCGATTTTACCAAATTGTAAAATCCCTTTTGGCTGTACTGCTAGTCGTAACAACAGGAACCTAAGAAGACAACAGAGCTTGTCTGTGTTTCAAATGCGAGCCCATATTCTGGAGCACACAGCTCTGGTTCCACAGGTATCGATATGGAGGCTGTTTTGAATGAGTGCGCTACAGTATCAGATGTAACGGTGATGTGATGGGAGCTGTGTTCATCTGATATGGCTACGCAACACATTATCTCCCTGCGCTTCCTCTTTGTCCCCGCACACTGGCCTTAAATAAACTTCCCCCTGAAACACTAGACGAGCCCGATCTGTCCGTCAGTCAGCCTCTGTGTCTATCTCTGTCTTGCGTTTTGTTTGTTGTGGATAAGTTTTCTGTCTTTCTCACTGTTTTATTTGTTATTGTTTTTGTCCCTCTCTGTCCCTGTTCACACACACACACACACACACACACGAAGAGTGCCAGGCTTTTTACACTAAAGATGTTCCCTGTCCATCGGCAGGGGCTGGTGGGGAGGGTGCAGAGGTCAGGGTTCAGAGGTCAGAGGTCAACCAATCGGTCACTTCATCAACTCATTACTCTGGTTGTTAATTAGAGGATTAAAGCAGGCAGGATGAGGTAAGCACCACCTCTTTAAAATCCCTCTCCTGATTGTCTCTTTAGCTAAAACATTTAAACTATGAATGATTCGTATTTATGTTAGCAATTATTGATGTGCAAAATGTGTTCGTCAAGGCAGTCTGCACTGTGTTTCTTAAATTCTGGGTTGGGGCACAAATTGGGTCATGAGTCTGTTTTTGGTTTCTCTCATGACAAAGAGAAAGTAAATAGTTGCTCAATTTATAATTGGATCCTGGCTGAGCGGATAAAGATTAACAACTCCTGTTACAGGATAGCAATTCATTTTTTACATTTTGCAAACTCTGCCAAAAAACACAGATGAAATGGGATGAAGAGGGCTTCCCTATGCTTGCCAGTGTATTTATGTGGTTATACAGAGAGTCAGGCTTCTGGTCCAGTGCCTGCACTTCCCCCAGGAGAGCGTTTTGTGGCATAAGGATATTACACTAATGCAGGCAGACAGGACAAGACAACTTGATGGGCGTTTGTATGCGTGTGTGCGTGTGTGTGTATGTGAGTGTCAGGGGACAAATAAAAGGAGCGATGAGCACCAGAGACAAATTACCCAGAGGCCTCCTCCTTTGTCATTAATCCTTCTCCGAATGTGACCTCAAAGGGCTGTTTGTTCCTTTACTCATTTTCCATCTTTCTCCCAACACTTATGTCCCTTCCTGTATTCTCTCCATCTTTGCAGTCTTACAGACACAAAATGGGAGGTCATCAAGGTCATTTATCCAGGTGTGTAGAAAAACTGACACACCAAAAGACACACACAGGAGCCGATACACACGGTCCACTGCTATCAGAAGTCTCATGTCGTATCACATCAGTAGGAAGTCAGATAAGGAACACTATTACAGTACGAGCTAACACAGTGTGTGTTTAAACAAGCGATAGTGCTTCTATTGACCATATTAAAAGACTGATTCTCAACAGGCCAAAGCATCTAATAGGGGGAAGCGGAGGGGAGATAGGCTGGCAACGCTCACCAAACTGAGGGTGCACCTGGACAAACAGGCCATGAGCATGTACACGTACACACACACACACACACACACACACACACGCACGCATGCACACACACACACACACACATGTGCATATATCCACATACACACAAGCCTGTGCGAGGCCAGATATCCAAATTAGTCCAAAAAATATCACCTGTTCCTTTACTGTTATCAATCCTGACATTATCTAATCAAAACCTTTAATCTCAAAGTTATTATCATTTAAGTGCTGTTAGTTAGCTGAAACCAAAACAGAGTAATCATACATCCAGATGGTAAAATGAGCTAATAGTTTCAGTGGATATGATAACATATATGGTTACAGTATTGAGACAGGTGGTTGCAGGCTGATGTTGGGTGTTAGCAATCCAAGCTCAGCACAACGTGAAATCAAACACCTGTTGTCGGCCTATCTTGTGTGTGTTTGTGCGTGTGTGTGTGTGTGTGTGTGTGTGTTTGTGTGTGCATATCATAATGAGGTCATTGTGGCAGCTAATGGGCTGGGCAGTGATTTGGGCCACGTCAACCCAGTGGCCCACTGAGAGCCACACCCTGGCAGAGGTACAGCCTTTGGCTCAGAGACCAGTCAAGGTCAAAGAGCCACACAGACAGAAAAACAAGGTGGTTAGAGACACCGTCCGGGGGGGGGGGGGGGTCGCCCAACTTGACACTGATCCCTCTGGTGTAATGCATGAGTATTATACAGATGTGTCTTAAAGGGTAAATGTAAATAAAATAAATGTTATACTGTATGTACTTTGATTATTATTGATATATGTTTAGCTTTCCCACTGTTCAAAGAAAACAAATTATACACTAAGAAGGGGAAGGTCTGCTGCCCTTAAAAAAAAAAACAGTATTTAGTTGAAATTTGGAAGGGAGAATGTGCAATGTTTATCGTTTCCAGACAGCTGAGTGAAGATGCACTACGCACACACAAACACACTCAGATACACATACACACACACACGCATGGTGTTGCTTGGAAACTTAAAGGCCATAAAGTTTGACATATGGAATGGTGTGTTAATCAGAGTCCACGCTCCCAGCTGGACCAGACTCACTGGGAATACATACACATTCTTGAGAGAGTGCGTGTGTGTGGGTGTATATTTTGTGTGTGTTTCTGATGATGATGTGATGCTGGTCACCCTTCGTTGTAACAGTGGTGTTTGTCTGTGTGTGTGTGTGTGTGTGTGTGTGTGTGTGTGTGTGCCCATGCTTGTGTCTCTCAGGAAAATTTGTGCTATTGGTTTGATCAGCTCCACTTTTGCTGCAATGTGACCATATAAACTATGGGGCACGAGGGGCAGAGAGGTAGAAGCAAAAACGTAGAGAATGTTATTGTAGGACAGCAGGAGACAGAAAAAAGAGATGGGGTTATTCAAGTGTGAAAAAGGAGAGTGAGCGGAGTGTCTGACCTTAGGAAGTTTTGTTGTCCTTAGGAGGCAGTGAAGCAGAGCAGGACTTATGTGAGCTGAGCCAGGGAGAGAAGACAGGTGAAATGGCATCCAGCCAGGGCCAAGGAGGAGATGGAGGGAGGGAAGGCATAGGAACCTGAGGGTGGGGCAGCGCCACGTCTCTCTTGCTCTTTATCCCTCTCACTCTCTTTCTCTCTGTCTCTCTCTCTCTCTGTGTCTCAGGTAGCACAGCAGCAAAGTTCAAAAAAGGCCATCTGAATGTGTAGCTGGCTGGGACAATGACGCCTTTACTCTTGCCTCTCCTTCTATATGCCCTTCTTTATCCTCTGCTTTCTCTCTCTCTCCCTCTGTCCCTTTCTCTCTCTCTCCAAAACACACTCAAACACAAACACACTTGACCCTGACAACCCCACACCGCTCACAATGCAAGCTGAGGAATCGAGCATGTAGAAAATAGGATATGATCAAAGTGCAGGTCACAAGCTGGCTCTGTATTAGTTTAAATAATACTCTCCTGGTCCCAGGATGCCCTCCTGGATCATTTTTCTCCTGTCTGTCTGGCCCGTTCCTGTAACTGTACACCCAGTCATCTCAGCCCCAGCAAAAAGACTGATATGGCAGCTTCACTGCTGAAAGAGAACACTTCCTCCGGAAGTGTTCTTTGTGTGTGTGTGTGTGTGTGTGTGCGTGTGTGTGTGTGTATGTGTGTGTGTGTGTGTGTGTTTGAAGGAGGAATTATAGACAGACACAAATAGCGTTCCATATAGAACACTACAGATCTAGAGCAGCAGCTACCGGAGTATTGTATTGGACTGTATTGCAAAATAAAACTGTACACAGACATATGATAACAAAAAACACAATCAATCAATTGACAGATCATAACTTGTACATTCTGACCACTGAATAGAAAACAATATATCAATTTTCAAAAAAACAAAAATCGTCTCAGGGAGCGGAGTAACAATACCACAGAAAAAGAAAAGAAGAAAGAAAGAAAGAAAGAAAGAAAGAAAGAAAGAAAGAAAGAAAGAAAGAAAGAAAGAAAGAAAGAAAGAAAGAGTCTCATCAACTGGTGTTATTATTAATCACACTGATGTTTAACTGATGTTGATGTTGAGTCAAAATGCAATGTTGGCTGCTGCTGTTCACAGAGCTGGTACAGCCTGACAGCACAAAAGCTTTATCCCTTGGATTCCTAGAAAGGCAGATGAGAAACTATATTCAAGCAAGGAAAATATGGAGAATGAGAGAGAGAGTGAGAGAGAGAGAGAGAGAGAGAGAGAGACAGAGAGGATGGATAAGAGGTGAAAAAGAAAGAAGGCATCAGAGAGAAGAGAAGAGATAAAGAGAGAGCATTAGAGAGCGCAGGGAAACAAAGAGGGCTTCATTGTTTTTCCTCCCTTCCCCATTACTGAAGGGGATGATAGCATAATATAGTGCTAATGGGGGAACAAATCGTGTGGCGTTCTGCTTACATAACTGCTGAGTGACTAATGATACAAGATGTTTCCTTCACACGCACACACACACACACACACACACAACAATCAGCCCATTGCTTTTCATTCTCTCTCTCTCTCCCTCTAGCTCTCTCACACACACACAAACAAACACACAAACACATACCCCTAAAACAAGAAAACCCAAAAATTATTTTACAAAACAATTGAACAAAACACAAAAAATGGCCAATGCGTCAAGAAAAGACAACATGCCAAAACATACATGTACAGTCATGTCAGGTCCTTGACAAGCATGGGTCTTGCAATATTGATCATCATCTGATACCAAAAGCAACGGTCAACTGTCACTACACTCTCAGCCAATGAGACCTTGTGCACAATGGCAATAGCCCAGCAATCCAAATAGCCAGCTGTTAGCGGAGAGAGAGGGAAAGGGGAGAGAAAAAGAGATAGGGAAAGGGGAGAGAAAAAGAGAGAGAGAGAGAGAGAGAGCGAGAGAGAGAGAGAGTGAGTGAGTGAGTGAGTGAGTGAAGGGGGACCATATGATCACACTCCATCTGCTGATGTGCGTCAGTCCTTGACAGCTCTGGCACATCTAGAGAAGCCGATGTACTTCATACCGTGACTTCATCAATGCCAAGGACAGAAGGCGTCAACAAGCAAAAATTATTAATCTGAATAATCTGAATCTCTCCTTTCAAAACGACAAGTACATCATTTAGGATGAGCCTAAATCACCAGTCCTCCTTTACAGACTATATTGGCAGGCTGTAGGCTTGAAGCCAATCAAAGTTTTGTGCCTAGCCTTATCACTGAGGGCGTATACGCCCTACCAGTTGAGCCATATGCAAAGACCTGTTGGCTGTTCCCTGCAGTTCTTCATAAACAACAGTAGCATGTTGTCTCCAAGCAGTAGCCCACTGCTGAATGCTCGAGGACCACATTGGCCACGCGTCAATACGCTCCTGTCTGTAGGGGCTCCAGGCACAACAACCGCAACATAACCGCAATGCGACCAAGCCACCAGCCAGCCGTCCAGCCGCATCAGTTAGAAGTGAGGAGTGAGGGACAACACAATTAAGAGAGGGAGCGAGAGAGGGGGACAGAGAAAGAGTGACAGAAAGTGAAAAAAAGACCTAGCCAGCTAACTGCCAAGTCTCAGTACAGTCCAGATCAGAAAGAGACCTAGCCCAGTCTTCACTAGCTAAGAGCCCTCAACTCTGCGAGCTGCATGTTCACCCACACATCCCACAACAATGAATTCCTGTCTGCGCTGCATTGACAGTTGATGCTAGCTGCGTATAGCGAGACAGCAAACATGACAGCCAGTCATATAAATTCTACATCATGCATGGTTCCATGGGGCTGACGATGATGCCATTACATAGCTTGGCATGCCAAGAGGCCTTGTGTACATTAAAACCTGATGGTTTATGGTCCAGTGCCACATGTGTCTCTGGTGTAACCCTAATCCGCCACATCAGCCACCCAAGTACAGGGTTTTTAGGACTGTCTGGGCCTATCACATGTTGCATTCTGCTCGGGGCTGCTTCAGAGGCACTGACATGCAATCAGAGCCCTGCGGGCCGGTGCCAAGGGAGCACGGTAAATTGTCAGCTGACGAAAGAGTGGAAAGAGTGTGTTTTGGGTTTGGTCCGGGGAGGCTTTAGCCGACAGGAAAGCTCCGGTGTTTTCCCCTCCACGGAGCATAATGGATTCTCCCCGCCAATGAAACACTATTCCGGCTGGCAGGCGGGCCCGCCAGCCACCTGAGAGCCTTTCCCACAACACCCCCCTCCCCTGTCAGAGCCAGACCCAGCCCTCACTGGAGATCTGGGACAGATGGAGGGATGGAGAAAAGGACAGATGAAGAGAGGAGGAATGTGAAGAAACAGCGAAGAGGAAAAGATGGCATGAAAAATGGGTGGGATGGCAATAGGAAGGAATTGGGATGCCTTTCTCTCAGAGGGTCCGTGGAGAATCGCTGCTTTCTGAGTAGCATAAGTCTGCACCCCCGCCCATATCTGAATACACAACGCGTTACTGACATCCACACAGGTTACCATGGCCACCACCAACAACACAACACACACAGACACCACCAGGCGCCCCTTACCCACCATTCACTGCCTCCCCCCTCCTCCTCTGCCACTTCTGTCCCCTTTCACCCCTCCCCTCCCTCTATGTCAGTGTCTCTGCAGACTTGAGATGCTCCCAAAGCAGGCAACACTGGCGCACAGTGGCCACGGGGGCAAAGTGCTCAACTGCAACAATGGCCTGTTCATGGTTTTATTACTTGACAAACATGCGCACGTACTGCACACACACATCGGGATCCCTGGCTACACAGCAGACGTCGTTCAAACGCATTCATGATGTCAGTAGGGTTACAAAGGTTTCGTACCTTCTCTCATTGTCGTCCAGGTGAGCAAACAGCACGTTCTTGGAGATGGCCTTGGCCAAGGCAGTCATGGTTTTGTAGTCCTTTGGGATCACCTGTGGATACAAAGCAATAATCTCCATTACAGTAAAGTGGACTGCAACAACACTACACAGGTGGACAGATCACATGAAACAAACCAGGGCAAACACATAATGGGCCTCACTTCAAAAGCGGACTAAATTGAGTAATGAAAGAGCAGTGTATTGGCAACCTCTAAAAGGAATAACCCACACGCGTGCCCGTGTATTTTTGGGAAAGCCCATCTGTTCAGGGATTATGCTCAAAATGTCACACAGCCCTTAAAAGTTCACAAGAGGCCTGAACTCATTCATAAAACATGCATTTTCATGTCCCAGACTCTGTGGTGTGTGTGTGTGTGTGTGTGTGTGTTCATGGAAAGGGAATGGCAAAGTCTGTAGCCACAACAAAGCCACAGAAGCCTGTATTTATAGAGAGGCATCCTAGGAGAAAACTTAAGCTCTTTTACTGTGGGGAGAGAAAAGAGAAAAGAAAAACTAAAGAGTGTGAGAGAGAGAGAGAGAGAGAGAGAGAGAGAGAGAGAGAGAGAGAGAGAGAGAGAGGGAGGGAGAGGGAGAGGGAGAGAGAGAGAGAGAGAGAGAGGGAGGGAGAGGGAGCGGGAGGGAGACAGGGATTTTATAAATCAGAATGTCAGAATAAATATGAATGCGTGGAAGGGAGAGGATGGAAGAGATGGAGAAGTCAAGAGGAAGAAAGGAGAGGAGAGGGGACAAACAGAACGACTGAGACAGAGAGAGAGACAGAAGGGAGTGTGTGTGTGTGTGTGTGTGTGTGTGTGTGTGTTGTCTTTGGGGGGTGAGGGTGGCGGAGCAGGCTGTAATTAAGGTTAAAGTAACAGATGTCTCCACATGAATACGACCACGCAGCACAGAGCGAAACACACACACACACACACACACACACACACACACACACACACACAAACCACATCACATACAAGCTGAAAAATTCATGCTCCTAAGTACCAACATATTGGCCATTATCTGCAGTAATTAGGCCTGGCTGCTGCATGGAGAGACAGAGAAAGAGGCTAGCCCGGTCTGGATAGTGAGAGTCGGGGGACAGAGGAGGAGGGGACAGGCACTCAGAGGGGCTCAGTGTTCGAGGGAATTTTCATGACCAGATTTTAGGTCAGCCTCCAAATCATCCTCCAGAAGATTCAGCTCCAGCACTGGCACCCTGGGGATTATTACATGTCAGGACACTCGGACACAAGTATATCTGTAGAATGCATGTAGTTGAGCATAGAACCAGCTTTTGAGTCACTGCCTTCATTACAAGTCAGGGTCTGGCCTTGCTAACTTGTCAGGGTAATGCAAGATATTCTTCTCAAGCCAACTGGAATTCCTTTCAGAAAAAAATGGGTTGGGCAAAGCCACATGGGGAAAGATGGATTTCCGTTGGCTGAACAGCTATGACTCTACAAGTAGTTAGGAGAGGGATCCAATCAATATCAATACCATTATTTGTCTCAATTTGTATTATCCCTACTATTTTTCTGTATTACAGTATCTAGACTATTACATACAGTATGTTAGTTGAACTTTATGATACATGCTTGGCAAACCCAATGTTCCCTATTCATGCCAAAAGAGCTCTTTTGAGTTCGATTAACAAAATATCTGTCTCAGTGCCCACTCTGTTCCCACGTCTTGTCATGAGGGTGCCCACCCAGTTCCCATCAATTTGATGCCAGTCCTTCCATTCATTCATTAAATGTGATCTCCACGCGTGACTGACAGGCCTCACAATTCGTTAAGACTCATACCATTTTACGGCAAAGACATTTTAATCAGATGAGAAGGGTTAGCTAATTGATTGTGTTCTGTTATAAAACAGCTGTTGATTTTCACAGTGGAGTCACTAATGGAATTGATGATGTAGGAAGATGGCAGCACATTGGGTCTGAGTGCTGGGATGTGTGTGTGTTATGTCAATGTATGTCAATGGCCAGAGGAAATCCTCTCTCATTCTGAAGCCGTAATGTGCTTTCATCTTCTAATTCACTTTTCATTCACATTTCTCTGATGGCCCGCTGGGTAAGCATATGCATTAATCTGTTTTTCACATGCTGCTCAGGTGGCAGTGTGAGTCTTTGCGTGTGTGTGTGTGTGTGTGTGTGTGTGTCTGTGTCCGGGTCTGATAGTGAAGAACAGTGAGGAAAATGAGGATGGGGGCGGGTTTGTTGCCACTATCCATGGTTGAAGTCTCTGGTAGAGACATATTGCTTGTCCGAGTCAGAAACACAAACGCATGCGCGCGCACACACACACACACACACACACAGCATGCTCCAGTGGCCATGCGATTACAGCGTGGTGACGGGGGTTCATGCCGTTATGTCATTACCCAGCAATTAATGCCGTGTCACGTTAATTACAATTGAACGAGCACGGTAATGATCTAACGACTGGTCTGTGTGTATGTGTGTGTGTGTGTGTGTGTGTGTGTGTGTGTGTGTGTGTGTGTAAGGGTGAGCTACAGTTTCTGGCATAGGTGCACCCTTTCCTATCCAGCTCCATTTAATTATAAGATGGACATGTCAATGACAGAGAGCGATAACTGATAACTCTAATAGCCTACCTCTCTACTATAAGCCAACACAAAGTCACCTTACAAAAGGAATGACTTTAGGACCAGGCTTGTCTTGGTTGGAATGATGCGTGCCTCATTGGACTAAGGTGCGTATCATTCACTCACGACACTGTAAGCACAAGCCTAGGTCACAACCTACTCTTGTTCATGTTTTCCATTACCTCTCCACCCTATATTGTCCCACAAACCAGAGATTCCAATCAAATAAATCAATAAATAAAAATAAAAAGAACTGTCTTAATTTATCTGCTCAGGCTTGCTCACTTTCAATCTGCTGTTCCACACTAGGCTATATTATTTTCTTTTGTGGATTGTTTAATTTGGAACAAAGTAGCTAAATGGCAGATATTAACAAGGATTGCTTTGTATTGCACATCTTTCAATTTCACAAAGAAGGCATCAAGTATGCGAGAAACAAGAATGGGTGAGAAACATGAAGCCTATCACTGTAAATCTAACATCAAAGTGTAAAATCTCAACATCTGTGCTGAATATCAGTTAGCTCGCTGACTGACAAGTGGTGCATTTTGCTGCTACTCAAGTGTCCAAGTCCATTCATTAATTGCTATCATAAATTTCCATTGTTTATCTCACTTTTCAGCCTGTCAAGCTGGTCTCATGAATGTGTTTACATTTATGCAGTTAAGTGGGTGTTAACTGAGTGACAGGTTTGTGTTATGGCTCACTAAAGTGTGTGTGTGTGTGTGTGTGTGTGTGTGTGTGGGTCTATATCTGTGTATGTGTGTGCATGGGTCTGTGTCTGTGTATATTGTGCGTGCACTTGCCTGCATGCATGTGTGTCTGTGCCTGTATGTGTACAGTATGTATGCATGGATAGGTGTGTGTGTGCCCGTGCACATGTATGTTTCTGAGTGTGTGTGTGTGTGTGTGTGTGTGTGTGTGTGTATAGATGTATGTATGTATCTGTGTGCATGCATGTGTGTATATGCATATGAGTATGTGTGTACAGGTATGAAAGTATGTGTATGTGTCTGTGTGTAGGTGTAAGTGTGTGTGTGTCTTCCCAGGCTGACCTTGCGTACGTAGCTGACAGCGTCCTCCTCAGTGTAGACCTCAGCGCTGACCCCTCCCCTGCGGCGCCGGGCCTTGACCACTGGGTTGGGCGGCGGGGGGGAAACCTCGTCGTCATGGGAGTCTGATTGGCTGTTGGACTTCTGCCGCGCCATGATCTGCTTGCATTCTTCCTGTGAAGACAAGAGGAGAGACAGGATTGGTGGAGGGACCGAGAGAGCAAGAGAGACAGGGAGAAGGGGAGAAAGGGGGAGAAATCGTTTTTTTTAGTGGTTGAAATGTCAAACAGTTATATGGTCTATCAAAAGGGTAACCTTCTCAAGCAAATCTTGTGAGAGCATAAAAAAGAAGTATGGGTAGGAAAGTATCACATTCAAATGGATTTAGTGCGTGCAGCTAGCCTATTCAGGCAGCTTCAGGCAAGAACGAGAGAGAGAAAAGAACATTTGAGACAATACTGCCTTTGTTTTACTTCACAAATGACCACATGACGAAGGTCTGAAGAAACTCTTCAAATGCCCCCCCCCCAACACAAAGAATCAAGTGATTCTTAACCAGGTCAGATAACACAACTGAATGGAATAAAATGCCAGAGAAAGAGAAGTGGAAGTGTTCAAGCCCTGAGTGCATGCTAGCTGGAGGTCTGGCTGCCATGGGATAAAGAAAAAGCTATCAAATATTAATATCTGCAGGCCTGAAAATGCCGAAGGGAGAAGGCCCAGCCAGGTACTCCCTTCTTCTCAGAAGATGAACAACAAGGAATAAAGACATCAAAGGGGAGGCAGGACGCCTCTGGCTGGCTGTTGTTTCAACTGCTGAACACTCTGCAGGTGATGAATTATTGATCAAAAACTTGATTAGCACATTAGCATAAGCACACAATAAGAACAAACTGGGCTTGTTAATATATGGGAATGGTGTGTGAGGAAAGGGCAGGGGGGAAACAATTTGTGCGACTATGTGCCAGTATCCATTGCTTTGTTTGTGTGTTTAGGGCAGTGTGGGGCTACACAGCGCCTGTGTAGGCATTTGTTTGTTCATTCATTTGTTTGAGTGTATGTGTGTCTGAGAGCACACTGAGAACTGAGTGGACAGCAGTATTATTCACCACCATGTACAGTACATGTATGTTGGTACAGTTTCAATCCTTAAGACACCATTTTGTTTGAAAAGTTTCAGTGTATTTGTGTTAATCAAAAGTCTGCTTGCTTGTCTACTGTCTCGTCACTGTGCAGCCAGTCGCAAACAAAGGTGTCTGAGAGAGACACGACTCCAGACAGCCAAGTATGGCATGACACTGCAGCAATACAGAGAGACACGCAAAAACACACACACTGAGAGAGATAGAGACAGAGAGAAAGAGAGAGAGAGAGAGAGAGAGAGAGAGACGTCATGCAGAGGGAGAGGTGGGCAGAGATAGAGACAGAGAGGGAGAGAGAGAACCTCTGACAGAAAGATAGAGAAGGCCACACAAGGAGGGCAAGAGAGAGGGAAAGACAGCAAGAGTGACGGAAAGAGAGAAGGTGACACAGAGAAGGCGGGTGATGCCTCTCAAACTGCCACATTACCTGACAGCAGAGACAAACAGAGTTGTCAAATCCAGACCTTGCAACGCAGCACTGGGCTAAACCCTGGCCTGAATAAAATCCACAAGAGCTCTCTGAGCATCCTGCATCCTTTCTCCATAACTGTTTTAATCTTCCCAACAGCAGGATGTAATGGTAATGATATGATAAAGTAATGCTCTAATGCTTTACAATGGCAGCCAGTTAGGCACCTGTCTAGAAGGTATTCACCAACATAGAAAAGGATGCACTTCCACTCCTTCTTAAAGTTTGTATCCTTTTGCATCTAATGTTCTTATTCTCATTTTCCCTCTCTCTCTGTCTTTTTCTGTGACACTCCCTCCTCTCTCTGACTTTGTCTCTCTCCCCCTCATTTCTTCCTAAGGTATATTGTTAGAGATGCTTTGCTCACTGTCCGTGTAAATCAATGTGATGATATAGATCACATGGTTCAGAGGAGTAAGCAAACACACTGGCATGCACACCTGCGTGTGTGTGCACACACACATACACACACATTCACACACATTCACACACATTCACATACACGAACACGAACACGAACACACACACACACTTCTTGCTTACGCAAAGTCACTCCCTGAGGGAAGAGAGCCAGCAGGGAGAGAAGAGGGGGATACAGCCAGAATAGTATCAGTGCACACACATACACACGTACACATCTATACACACTTATCCACACACATATTCACATACTCACAAACACAGAAAGACTGCAGAAGGACAGCAGAGCTCACATATTATTCATTCCAGCTTAATCAAGGAGGCCAGGTCTGCAAGCAGGTAACACAGTGCGAGTGCAGGCAAAGCCAAAACAAACAAGGATTCAGCAGCAGCAGCCTTCCGTTTCTTTCACACACGGCAAATTAATACACAAGTCTCTCCTCACCCAGACGACTACCACAAATCACAATCACAAATGCAGTGTAACAAACTAGCTCTTTAGTCACAGCAAACACTAACTCTAGTAAAAATCAAATCCATTAACAGTGCTGCTGTCTACAACACTCACTACCGGTCACTTCAACTCTCCCACACACTCACTCAAACAAAGTAGTAGCGAGCATCTTTCCCTTGCAGCAAAACTAGCCGGCTCTGTAGTTCCTTGTGCTTAGCCAACAAACACAGTGTTGTGTCCAATCGCTAACTTAACCAAGCGGTAAAATCAACGCTAGTCCATTCTGCCACTATCACACTATGAAGGTTAGCTGCCGGAGGCTAACTACAGGCTAGTTTGTTAGCGGAGGTATTTACCATGGCATGGAGGGCCCCTGGCCAGGCCTGCTGTGTGTCCCTCAGCCTGTCAGAGGCACCGGGCATCAGCCCCTGGGGTGAAGCACTCGTGTGTGAGTGTGTTAAAGTGTGTGTGGGAATCAACACACGTGGATCCCCATCTCATACACACCTAATACACACATCACACCGCAGCAGCATCTCGCCATGCTGGCACGGCCACCGCTGCGTGTGTGTGTGTACGTATGTGCACACTTGCGTGTGAGTGTGTGTGTGAGCAGAGAGTCCAAGTCCAAGAGTATGTGTGAGTGTGCGAGTGGCAGCGTGTCTGCAATCCCCACGAAACAGCAGTGGAAGAATAAGACTACTGATGAAAACACTGATCACAGCAAAACGCTTCTCTCCCCATCGCTCCTGCGCAACTCTCTGTCTCTCCCTTCCTCTCGCTCTCTCCCTCTCTCTCTTTCTGCTTGCGCACACACACTCGCACAATCAGGCGGTGCAATGAGCGGGCTCCTCTCGTTTCCCCCAGTCGCTATGACAACTGAGCACTGTGAGCATCCCCTGTAGTTGGTGAGTCGAAGCAACACCGGCTCTTGCACCTACACACACACACACACACACACACACACACACACTCACACTCACACACACGCCAGTTCTGACGCCTGTTCACAGATTGCCTCTGTCTCTGTCTCTGTCTCTGTCTCTCTCTCTCTCTCGCTCTCCCTCTCAGTCACTCACACATACACACAGTGATTCAGTTTGCAGGGAGGGAGAAAACGTCACTCCTCTCAACATTGACTTCTGTTCTGGCCAAATGTCGCATCTGTTTGTGTGTTTTCAATCAGTGACTAGCTCCAAACATTCCCATAGGGTTACATCATCATCCCATACATACCCTGTGTGTGCCACACGCAGCTCTGTACCATGCAGTGTCTTTCCACTCCTCCCTCTGACGCCCCAAACCCGCCCACACTCTTTCCTCTAAGGTCAGAGGGTCAGGCTTGAAGCAAGGCCATTGTGTCTGGCTCCAAAAACTCAGAGGCATAAGGAACACATACAGTACAGTATGGGATATGACTCATGATGTCAGCGTTATAGGGGCCTTCACAGGGAGCTTCAGTAGAGCAAGGTCAGCTGCGAATATCTGCAGTGTATCTTTACCAGCAGTAGAGGTACAGCTTTTTCTGCTTTAGCTTTTCTGTAACAACACATAGCCTAGAACCCAGATCGGTCTGAGGTAGTGCCTTTGGCAAAGAAAAACACTCGTCTGCAGTGTGTCTTTGCCAGCAGTAGAAGATACACATTTCACTGCTTTAGCTTTTTTTGCCACAACACATATGCTACAGTAGGACCTATCTCAGTCTGAGGCTCCTACAGTATTTACAAGAAAATTGAATGTCTTTGCTAAAGCAAAATATTCTTCTCTTTCTCCTATCTATTGTATTTATCTATCAATGTACTTTCTTCTGTAGCAGCAGCCCTCTTGCCCTATGTCAGTGTCTCTCTCCTTCCTTCTCTCCTCTTCTCGCTCTGCGTCATCATCGGCGGCTGGCTGCCAGTGAGAGAGGACAGGAGAGGAGGGGGGAGAGAGAGGAATAGAGGAGAAAAGACAGAG
Source organism: Centroberyx affinis (assembly GCF_046629955.1). Taxonomy (NCBI): domain Eukaryota; kingdom Metazoa; phylum Chordata; class Actinopteri; order Beryciformes; family Berycidae; genus Centroberyx; species Centroberyx affinis. Next base: position 267,528 of record NW_027279069.1, on the reverse strand, counting down.
GACACAGGCGTAAGCAAGGCACAAAAGCAGTGAAAAAAGTGGGCTTTCCATTAGCGGCGGAGAGATCGCAGGTCAGAGAGGCCGGGCCAAAGAATGAACACAGACAAAAGACGACACACATGCAACCACATGCACACTCACCACATCTGAAGTCATGATTATTAAACCATTGTGGATTCCAATTCAAACTCATCTATGGATGATGAGTCATATTAAAAAGGCGCCTCTCACCTATTTTGTTCATACCCATAATCAAATTTGCACCAAGCAGATATGAACAAAAGGTTATGACTAACTCCCATCCTAATAGCCATGACTAACCAATATTCATCAGCCAACCAATCATCATGTTCACCTCAAAACCATTCAACCAATCGCACAAGCAATAGGCTCCCTGCGCAAGAAAACATCAAAATGTTCATTCTTCCATTAAGTTAATTTTTGATATTAGTTTGAGACGAGGCTACATCCAACAGCTGTCACCTTACTTAGCCCCCGTTCGGTGCTGTAGACAATTTCACTCTCCATTGCCTGGAGTGAAAGCGTGCGAGTGAACAAAAAACAACAGAGTGCCACACACACATACACACACACAGGCAGCGAAGCGTGGAGAGCCACCAGCCGAGCTATCAGTCCACTCATCACTCTATTCCACACCATTACAGCACCACAATGGGCAGAGCACGCTGTTGTATTAGGACTGTGTGTGTGTGTGTGTGTGTGTGTGTGTGTGTGTGTGTGTGTGTGTGTGTGTGCTGACACGGACCTCCTGTCTTTGGAATGATATTCAGTCTCTTTACGGCTCCACCTTGTCCACTCCTCAAAATCTCTGAAACCCACACTTGGGCAATATGTTACACATGCAAACACACACACACACACACACACACACACACAGACACACACACACACACACACACACACACACAGACAACCACACCAGACCTCTCCACTCCCATTCATTTGAATGAAAAGAGAGGACACAGACCTAGCATGCATGGGGCCCTTTCTATGTCTGTCTGAAGTAAACAACAAGGTCCATTCACATTTAGAAGGATAACTATAAACATACCTATAACTATACAAATATTTAAATCATTTTAAGTCAATAGAATGTCTGTGTTCCCACTACAATAACTATAAAAACATCCAAAACGATGACTATATTTTTGGTTCAATCTAAGAGCAATTTTTTGGATGCAGACACAGCTATAAAACATTTTCAACCAATCAAATTAAAGTTCTAAGAAAGGGGAGAATTTGGTAGCTCACTGCAGCGATGCTCCGTTTGCTGAGGAACTGATCACAGATATCATTGTAGTGTGAATGCTTGTGCAACAATGTATAGTTATAGTTGATAGTTATCTTTATAGTTATCGTTCAAGATGTGAATGGGCCGTAAATCGTACTACTGTTGCTGTTACAACAGCCACATAGAGCTGCCGCAGACGGGTAGGGAGCTGCAGACAGGACCAGGTCGCTCTCCTGCCCTCCACTCATCACATCCTCCTTTCACAACTTTATGAATACCGCACACCATACCCTGCCACTTACACAACAAATACCACCTTCTCACGCTCACAGGGTGTTGGTGGGAGTTCTCTCAGAGCTTGAGTAATTTCAGTAACCTTACAAGGGAGGTCCCACATCCATCACGACTGCTGCATTATGCAGCTTACAAATCAACAAAAACTGAAAGGTGAATTGTTTTGCAAACTCCTGCAAGCAATACAGTCACATTATGCCGCCTAATTGAAAGCTAACCGATTGCTTTGCCAATGCTGTGTTCGGATTTAAAGGTGTTGAACTGCTCAGGCAAAGATTTGAACCTTGTGTGGTTGCTGTGATCTCTCTCTCTGTCCTAGCGATGTACATGTTTCCCAAACACCTTTCTTCCTCCTCTCACCCCATCCACAGATTAGTGAGGCCAGCCTGTGGGGGAGGACGGGGGGGAATGCAATGGGCAGATGAGAGCGGACAAAGAGGGACCACCATGGGGTCTGACTTACCTGTCGGGGCCGTGGGCCAGGGAGGAGGCCTAGGCCCGGGTCACTGGGTGCATTCCTGGAGAGACAGGGCGATTTTACTGACTACCCTGCTCCCAGTGTGGCGATGATGGGTGACAAGATGGGAACACACACATAGGCTGTAGACACGATTTCCCTTGTGGCACTAAACTTCAAAATCCCTCGCACATGAACATATTGTTCATGTTGACCGAATACAAAATTGACGGAATTGTATAGCTATAAACTATACTATAAGCACGCACACCACTTACATGTATGCGCATGCACACATACACACACACACACACACACACACACACACACAGAACGATCCCCACAACAAGGCATTTCAGGCAACCCAAGTTTAGACTTGGGACAGGAAAAGAGGTAGAGAGGGAGAAAGTAAAAGAGAGAAAAGAGAAAGTAGAGGATGCGGGAGATAATCCAACACTACAGCTCATTCTCCTCTAAATGCTCTCCACAGACTCAACAAACAACCAAGCCCTCCTGACAAATTGTCAATCAGAGGCCTTTGAAGGGCCTTGGTGGTTTTGTTATGATAGGACCTGGTGACAGCTGAATGGCTAGCAGCACAGAAAGGCCTCTCATGTTACAGGGGAGAGGGAGATAGAGGCTGACTGACTGACTGACAGATAGAGAGAGAGGAATTCTCCCATAATGCACTCTGATGGGACCCTTCACATACAGAGCTGGTGCAGCGGGGTTTATATTTGTTTTCCTTGACATGCTATATGAGGTCGAGGTGAGCTATGCACCAATGAATAATCAATGCAGCGCTGACCTACATAGAGAGTTAGAGACACAAATAGAGACGCAAACGTCTCTGTCTACTGTTTCTACCGCTGTTTCTGAAAGAAGTGTGTCTCTCCTGTTTTTATTATGCGGTTTTTCAGCATAACTCAAAATCAGCATTTTCTGTCAGGCTGAACTAAATGTACGTAAACATTATTTGCAATTTCATTCACTTGACATAAAATGCATCGGAGTGTAAAAAAGTTTCTTAACCATGTTGAGTCTCCTCTGCTACCGCACTGAGCCTCAGGGCAAAAACAATAACATCTTAGACTACAGTCTCTCTCTTTCACTCTCTCTCTTTCTCTCTCTCTCTGTCTCTCTCTCACATACACACACACACACAGGACAGCACCATATGCCACCATATTATAACTTTGTCAGCAGAATTGATATGCTGTAAACGATTCTCATGTTGTAGACTCGTTAATTGGTTAATTGGTTCAAATTGAGAATTATGGTGTAAGAGAAATGCCTGCAGGTGAAGAAGGAGGAAGGAAGCGAGAGTGGTAGAGGGAGGCAGGGACAGATGGATATGGAAGGAGAGAGGAAGATGGAGGGAGAGAAAGGCAAATGGCGGGAAAGAGGAAGGTTAGGAGGGAGGGAGGGATATAAGGAGATTAAGGGAGAGAGAGAGTATGCCAGAGGGAGATAGAGGGAGAGAAAGGGAAAAGGAGAGAAAGATGAAGGTTACAAGGAGGGAGGGATATAAGGAGATTAAGGGAGAGAGAGGGTAGGTCAGAGGGAGAAGGAGGCAGGGAAGGGAAAGGGTAGAAGAGGGGAGAGAGGAGGAGGGAGGTAAGGATGGGATGAGTGAGAGAGAGGATATTAAGACAGAGAGACACATATGAAGGGAAGCAAGGGGCAAAATTAACATGGAGATGAAAGGAGAAAATGAGTGCTGAGGAAACGGAGAGGGAGGGGGAGCATATGATGTATGCACACTACCAGTGAAAAGTTTCCACATTTTATAATATTAGTAAAGACATCAAAACTATGAAATAACACAAATGGAATTATGCAGTGGCCAAAAACAAATCAAAACTATCTTATATTTTAGATTATTTAAAGTAGCCGCCCTTTGCATTGATGGAAAGACAAAGGCTTTGGAAAGAAATTCATACATAGGCATCAACTTCTAAGTGACTTTAGCATAAGCCTTATCATCAAAATGTCTTTAAGATAATGAAAAACATAGTACATTTCATACATAATACATAATAAGGTGTGTCCAAACTTTTGACTGGTAGTGTAGATGTAGTATGGTATACTGATGTTGTATGGTATATGATGTAGTATTTGTGTATGTAGCATGTATATGATGTAGTATGGTATATGACATGTATATGATATGGTATGTAAAGCCCTTTGAGACATGCTTGTGATGAAGGGCTATATAAATAAGCTTGACTTGAGCTTGACTTGAAAGGTGGGGAAAGATAGAAAGAGAGAGAGATAATGAAGGGACAGAGAGATGGAGGAGAAATGAAAGGAAAGAAGAGAGAATATTTTCCTAGACAACGCTGTGAGTGTTTGAAAACAGCCAGGAGCGTAGCATGAGACACAGACTCATGACAGACCCACCAGCGTAAAGCAAACAGGGAACATTGTGCTAATCGCCACAGCACACACCGGCACACGGATGCAAGTACAGCCACAAGCGCACACACACACACACACACACACACACACACACACACACACACACACACAGAACAAGCAGTAACACATTAGCAGCCGATCTGAGTGCAAACTTTTAAAATACCCATAAGAGAAACAGTTGGAGACAGAGAAAGAGAGATAGAGAGAGGGAGATAGAGAGAGGAGAGAGAGAGAGAGAGAGAGAGAGAGAGAGAGGGAGAGAGAGAGAGAGAGGGAAAGAAAGAGAGAGAGAGAGAGAGAGAGAGAGAACAGAGGCAGGCTCTGGTGGTCTGTGCTATCCTATTTTGGGCAGTAGAGGGCCTGTTGTACACTATATACCTGTGAAGATATGGACAAAGTTACATTGGCTCTTCATTAACACACACACACACACACACAAAATCACACAGTCATTGCTCAGCACAGTTTGTGTACTCATGCTAAGGCCCACACAGTCACAGATGGAGGTGAAGAGTGACGCCTGTCATGTGCTGTACATTTGGCTGTGTGCGTGTGTATGTGGGCGTATGTGCGTGTGTTTGGTTGCCAGCGCAGGTGGCATGTC
>NW_027279069.1:247500-260000 GCF_046629955.1 Centroberyx affinis | reverse complement strand
AATGAGGGCAGCCTGACACGGCGTGAGCCAGGGGTCCTTTAGGGAGCCTCTGACCGCGCTACTGCGCAGTGGCTTTCCCTGTCCTTTTCCTCCTCTCCACTGGGAATACAGTAAAGAGTCCACCAGGAGACCGATTCAGTGAGGACTGAAACACTCCCCCACTACTACTGAACACACACACACAAACAGCCGGAATCATGATAGGATTACTGTATATTGTTCTATATTTGGCTAGACCTACTCCTCTTCCCACTCCTCGCTTAAAGAAATACATCAACAGTCTTAACAAAATAATCCTAGTGCTGTGTGATGAGATGATTGGAGGCAGTTTCAACTCTGTGTGTCTCAAAGCCTATTTATCTAGGCTGGTTTGCTAACACAATGTGATACTTTATTGATCCTTGTAGGAAAATTATCTTTTCAGTTGCCCCCCTCCACAGGGAGGTCAGAAGTCAGGCTCAGCTACAGAACAGCGCCTCTGGAGCTGGCAGGGATTCTGTGTTTTGCTAAAGGACATTTCAAGAGGACAGTCTTGCTTGCTGACACAAGGTTTTGAAACCAGTATGGTGCATGCTAACATTTTTGCACACTGTGTTAGTGGATGATATGAGCTAGCTTTGAACCATCCCCAAAGCACTCTAGTGCTTTCTCACAGTGTTAAAATGAGGAAAGAGCTTATTTGCCAAAAAGGCATATTCATTATATTTTGAACTAATGTAGAGAGGAAACACTACATTTAACAGATGGGACAAAAACATGGATAATATAGTGTAATGGGCTATACAGAACAACATTCTAAAAATGAAATAACAAAAATTACACTCAACTTAGAAAACAAATACAAAATTAAAAAATACTTATGTGAAAGTTTCCAGTGTATATTGTCTCAAAACACGGTCTGTGTACAGTATCATGGCCTTTGGATGATATTGGTTATTATAGATGGTTTAGTATAAACTAGTGTTTGGACTTTTCAGCACAGTAGATGACTCGGTTTTGAATGACTTGTGACAGAACATGAGCACTTGGAACATTTCTGTAAAACTGTAATCTTTCATACACTAAGCTATGCATTTTCATAATATTAAGGGCCTTGAAAACAACAGATAACCTTTGAGGCTCATTTGCTATCATGATGGGATGAGTGAAGGACAGGCGTGCAGTACATCATTTCACAGCATCAGTCACGCACTACTGTATACCCCGACTGGGTTATATCACATCCATTAACATTCATACTCACACTCTGACTCTGCAGTATTACATTCCCCACTGACAACAGCAGTAGCTCCACTAGCTACGCTATGCTCATTTTGACACTCCGTCTCCTTGACAACAGAGCCCTGTCGAGGGCTACTGCTCCAGACTGTGCAAGTGGATAGATGCAAACACACAAACAAGTGTAGATCATACAAGCACAAACAGAATGGCCCAACCTTGATCTCAAATTTTTACAGGTTTTGTGCTCAAAAAAGGCTTTATAAATTGTAGGTTCAGACTGTCATTGTAAATAAGTTGACCTGCCTGGTTAAATAAATACAGCTGAAATAAGACTCTACTGCACATCGAACACTCATTTCATTATATCTAAGTGAGCTCCATAGCCTGAGATTGAGAATGTAAGAAGGTCATGGAAACCATCAGTTGCCATTTTTAAAAACAGATCAAATCAGATGACTCTCACATGGTTGCTCACACACACACACACCACTGCAGTGAGGATGCATATCCTCCTCCAGGCCTGGGCAGAGTAAACCTCAGCCCTGCTGTATCTGATGTCTCTTCACAATCAGCTTTCCTGTTGAAGACCTCTTCCCCAGCCCATGGGCAAACATCAGCAGTCTCCGGCTCCACCTCGTACACCTCTAAGACCTACTTTGATCAAGAGTGTAAGAGTAGGGCCCATTGTTTTAAAAAAAAACCTCATGACCCACTCATGAGCAACCTACCCATCTGTGCATGCCCTTAATCAAAGCACAGTGTCAACACAAAGCTCAGAAAGAACATCCTGGCTAAACCCTGGGAGAACTCTTTTTCTAGAAAACGTATCTGCATAGTCCTGCATTAGGCTGACACATTACATTCATAAGTTGTACCCTATGATACCTCATTAAAGACTTGTGAAAACCTGCCAATATAAGTAATGTTTTCTCCTTTATGTAAATTTACAGTATGGTGTGCTCAATAGTAATTTAGCTCCAAAAGTGCTTTTTAAATAGGAGTCAGCGGAGCTGGCTTCATCTAAAATGCATCTTGCCACTCTAGAGGCGCCAGCCGGAGTGAACACACACCAAGGCAGGCACACACAGAGCGAGTAGTCACGTTGTTCGTGGACTCTGGGCAATGTGCTATAGAGTTTGCCCCTTGTTTTTACCTATTTTCTAGTTCTATCATCCATCTTTCCCCTTTTATTTTCACAACACTTAACTACTCCACTCTGTAACTGCTATCTGTTAACTAATCTGTCACTTCCTATGTCTCTCTGCCCACAGACAGTCCTCTCTGGGCCTGTAAGCAGGACACTGGCCCTTTCAGGGTGCTCCTCATATTCCCTAATGGATTCTGCTATTATAGGATGGAAAATGAAAAGCCCTCTTAGTACAGTTTGACTACAGTCTGTTACAGCACCAGACAACAGCTAGCTAGGCTGTTTGCTCTTTGCCTACTCATATTCAATGGTGGTATAAGCATCAATTAAGCAGATACAATATGACAAAATAAAACAAACTGACTGTTAGAAGAGATTAACGCCAGAGAAATCGGACATTAAACACTGCTTGGTAACTGGCACCCATTGCATCGAAACATTCCTCTCACTGGTCACATTCAGGTTAACTAGTTCATTAAAATTAACAATTGTTTCTTGTGTTCAGTCTCATCACGCAATTCAGCATGAAGAATTCAGGCAACACAGAGCACAGAGCATTACAAACTTTTACAACACAGACTCAGACTGAGATACTGAAGTCATAAGAACGGATAATGGAGCTTTGTTATCACCAACCTTCTCCAGCTTTTCAAAGTGCTCCCGCAGGAACTTCATAGGACGCTCGGGTTTAGCGATGCAGAGGTTTACAATGCACTCTTTGAGGATCTGCTGGATGTTGTGCTTCTGCACGAAAACTTCACAGCCCTTCAAACTCTCGTCTTCTTCCAGATTGGAGGAGGAGGTGGCCATCTTATCTTTTATCTCTGTGGCAATGGGGGAGAATAGGGTGGGCCAAGTGAGGAGGGGGGGGGGAGGAGAATAGAGAGGGAGGTAGGGCAGGACAACACGGGAGAAGAGGGTAGAGGAAAACAGTGAAAAGATGGGAGGGGCAAAAAGGGGGGAACATATTATAAGAGGGGAGTAGGGGAGAGAACGGAACAGATAGTGGGAAGGTTTTGACTGAACATTTCACCCCTGGTTTCTTATGTCCCTTTGAAGGACTTCATGAAATGAACTGCAATTAACTGGCTTTACATAAGCATGACATGATATATGATGTTAGTAGTTGCTACAGGTGCATGTTATGTTTCTTTGTTGATGAGGAAAAATAATACAAGTTGGTGCATCAGCTGATATATTATTACTAACGAAAATAAATACTGGAGCAGGTGTAAGACAAAGCAGATATGTAACAGTAAATTACAATTTCCTCTTAAGACTACAGCTACAATTTGTTTTAACTTACTTATGTCAAATATCATAGTATCATACATCATAACAAGCCAGGCAGCTGAGCAGAGGTAGCTAACTGTTACCTGATGAAACCTACTTCCTCAAATGGAAATCATATCTTTCATAAATAATTGTATAATAAATCACAATCAGCCATGACTTTGGGGCATAAGAGCTACCAAGCAGTTTCTTCACAGTGAATAATATAGCAGCCACAACGTAAAATAGCTTTGCTGTGTATAATGTGAGGCTAGTGATAAAATTCAGCACCTGCTCTAATTCGATAGACAGCTAAGCTAACCTAGCTAGCACGGTTTGCTAGCCTCTTTGAATTTGCTAATCTTACAATGACAACCGAATCACAACGAAGGAAAATCACAACGAAAACCACGATCTAGACGTTATCAAATGCTTGGCTTATTCTGCTATTTTTCACAAATGCAAGTGTCTAAAAGAACACGGTGTATTTGGTGCTGCAGTAAGTGTCCTTACCGTTGTTTTCGGAGGATGCTCAGAAAACAGCCCGCTAGTGGTGGGATGTTGGTAAGGTACGCTGGGCTAGCCCGGGATGCTGCTGCTGCTGCTGCTCTGCCTCTCCGCTACCTCGGCTCGCTCTGCGTCGGTCCCGATGACGTCAATCTGTCATCTCTCCGACCGCAAAGGCGCTCTCGAGGCCAGCAACAAGCGCGCGCCTATGCCTTTTACTCATGCAGGTGAAATCTTTAAATGCGCGTGCCTGCCGACCGTTGAAACGGTTGGCCCCGCGTCGGAGCCGCAGCCGCTGCTTCGATTTGAGTGTGATAGGACTTGTGTTTTTGCCTCTATTCTGGGCAGAATACCCATATCTGACAAGAGATACCCCAGTATATAAAGAGTAGGACTCTAGTAGGATAATATGATGCAAGACCGACAACGTCATAGATTCCCTCACGAAAAATCAGCATATCATTCTATAAGGACGTATAGTGTATCCGTGGGGCTCAATAGTGAGTTCATAAAATACTCTTATAATATTCACAGGTTATTCATATGATCATAGTAGTCTTATTCTTAAGGGATTTGTAATTAGTAATTATGAGGATAATGACTTATGTATTCTTGTAGTGTATTGACATCATATCGTATAGATTCAACTTATTCAATTATTCCCATTTATATAGAAACGGGGAGAAAGTGAGATGAGACGAAGATTGTAAATACGATTAAAGTTTTGAGGTTTTGAATCAGCAGCTATCGTAAAGCAGCCTTTGTTTGTCGCGAAGCTGCCGGTTGCCATAACAACAGTTCAAGATGGCAGCGATGGCGAGTGGGGATGAGCGTGCCGCCGCTGAAGTTTTGAGAGGACTCGCTCGACATTTAAATTGTCTCAACGAAGACAACAAGACCACAAGAAAACGGGCTCTCGAAGCTATCAAAAAGGAGACTATCGATAAAGGGCTTTCCAGCGGCGTGTTACAGGAGGTTTTCTCTTGCCTCCTCAAGTCTCTGCTGAAATGCTTGTCAGATCCGATGGAAAGATGCAGGGAAACTGCAATCGTGATGATAGGAGAGTTTATTCGCTGTGTCCCTAAACCAGAGGAGTCGCTGCCTTATCTCATGCCCTGCCTGTCTCAGAGGCTTGGGGGGAAAGAGATCCTGGAGCCCGCGGAGGAGCTTCGCCTGTCAGCTATGGAGATGCTAACTCTCACCGTGGAGGTGTGTGGGAAGCAGCTAGCGCCATATTTGGACGACATGGTCAACATACTGCAGAGAACTATCGTCGACCCTTTCCCAGACGTCAAAAGAGAAAGTTGCAAATGCACTGTAAGATTTGCGAAGTGTGTGCCAGGTTGGTGAAAAGTTTTTTTTTTGTTGATAATATGCGTTGCCATGGTTCCGAGACACGCGGCTGTATTTGCGACAGAAAAGCTCACTTTACCGTACGCGTGGCCAGGTAACCACTACTGACCATTCAGTTTGCCACATCATAACTGATCCTGTAGGCTGAAAGGGGTTGGTGTGTTATGCGAAAGTACTACTTGCACCAGTCACTTGTACTACTACTGTTAATATTGCAATACTTCAAGTCTGATTACTATGCCTTAGTTGACCTAACATTAGAAGTGTGATTACTATGCCTTACTTGACCTACCATTACTTGTCTTGATGTTTTGTTTTGTACCTTCTCGTTTATTATGCACCTTGACCCCATGAAAACTGTTTCGCTTCACTGTGTCTCAATTATTGCTCAGTTATTGTCATCAAAGCTGAATTGTATTGAATTAAGTGGATTGCACCTCTGCCTCTTCCTCAGAGCACTTTCACATGCAGGCTGACAGTCTGGTCAAGCCCCTAATGCAGACCATCGCTCATCAGCACTCCCGGGTGCGAGTGTCTGTCATCGAAGCCACCGGGGCTGTCATTCAGCATGGCACCGGGAAAAACGTGGATGATGTACTTTCTCACCTGGCACAGAGACTGTTTGATGACTCACCGCGGGTATGGTTTAGGCAAATAGGCCACTATTAGAGCTCCCCCTGTGTCAGTCATCACATATACTGCTTGTCAAGTTAAGAGACGTAAGCTTCCAGTGCTCCCACTTATTGATTTTACAGATAAGTGTGAGCCAAAAAAACAATTTACCTCCTCAGTAAAAGACGCATACGCTGATCTGCACTCTCTCTCCTCCTCGGTCCAGGTGAGAAAAGCTGTGACAATTGTGGTTGGTGATTGGCTGCTCCACATGAGAGACAGATACTCCTACTTCCACAAACTCCTCCCCCTCCTGCTGAGCAACATCCATGATGAGATCCCAGAAATAAGGTAACAGTGCTCACAGTTTCACTGATTCATTTTTACAGCTTGGAAGTAGGGACATACAGCCTTACAGTTCTTAATAATGCAATGTACAACAATAATATGGTGTGTATTGTATGTTTTCAACGTATTATTTGTATACATTATGTGTCAGACCTAAAATAAGATGCGTAAGATAAGATCAGACACAGGTATAATTGCAACTGACTGTAGTCCATATAATGTCAGTATGTTGTCTGGCCAGGTGCATATATTAATATTCTATAACTGATATCTCAAAAAGGAATTTCTTGTTGAAAGGGAAAGAGAACAGCTGTCAGAACATACTGTGATCGCTATTTTCTTTTTTAGCAGCATTCAAATGATGCTCTTATCACTCGGGATAAGAGCATCATCTAGATCCCTAAGACGTATATGTAAAATATATTGTGTAATAATGGTGACAATGTCGATAATTAGGAAGATGATTTGTGTTTCTGTCTCCTTCCTGTCCCAGACTCCTGGCAGCCGACCTTTGGAGGCAGACAGGCGCTCAGTGGGAGAAGGAGAACGAGGACGACATCAAGGACAAGATGGACTTCCTCCTCACCCCACCTCCCTTCTACCCAGCTGGAGGTGAGGCACACCTAGCAACACTGGCCTCTGCTACTTTGATTTAGATAGACAGACAGATAGGTAGGTAGATGGACAGATAGATAGAAATTTGAATAGATTAAAAGCAGACGAGCCATGACCATCAGTAATCATAGCCCCATTAAAAACATTGCCACAGACCTACATTTGAATATTACCAAAAGGTATGACTTACTTAGGTTTTTGTCATTCTGTGTCCCATAACTACCACCCATTCTCCCTAGGGCTGGGCAATATATTGATATAATATCGATATCGTGATATGAGACTAGATATCGTCTTATATTTTGGACATCGTAATATCGTGATATGGCATAAGTGTCTTTTCCTGGTTTTAAAGGTTGCATTACAGTAATGTCATTTTCTGAACTTACCAGACTGTTCTAGCTGTTCTATTATTTGCCTTTACCCACTTAGTCATTATATCCACATTACTGATGATTATTTATCAGAAATCTCATTGTGTAAATATTTTGTGAAAGCACCAATAGTCATCCCTACAATATTGTCGCAATATCGATATCGAGGTATTGGTCAAAAATATTGTGATATTTGATTTTGTCCATATCGCCCAGCTCTACTTACAACTGAACATTTAGCCCACTTTGTAGAAAATACCAAGATATATATTGTGTATCGCCATTCAGCCTAAAAATACCGAGATATGATTTTTGGTCCATATCGCCCAGCCCTAATTCCCCCATGTTAATTGATCCAGTTATCAAACTTTCAAGTAGGTCAGATGTAGGGAGAGGCCTAATTAATATGAGTGGCTGACATCAAAGCTATAAACTGAACTCCATATGGGTGGATAGGCAGGGGATCAGACAGCTGTGCCAGTCAACTCGACCTCCTTCTTCTGGACTGACTCCTTTCTGTTAGTATTATTCTTAAAATGTCTCAATCACATAATCTAAATTAATTTCCATGTTTCTTCAGTTGCATAATTTGTCATGGCATTAAAAGTCTAAAATGTAAGTTGATGAAACTTTCAGCACCACCTTGTAGTTGCTCACCATTAAGTACTCTGTATGAGAGTTGCTTTGTGGTAGGTTACGAGTCACACCATGTGTGTGTTTATTATTTCATGTGGGAACAAAAATGAAAAAGACGAATACATTGTCCCAGTAAGTATCCGATTTAATTCAGTTTGGGAAGCAAAGTGGCTCAAGGGAAAGTAATGTACCTTTATCTAACCTTCTCTACTTGCCTGAAGGAAAGTGTTGTGCTTCAGCATGTTCAAACTTGACATGCTAGTCATATATGGCCTGCCTTTGATACAGCACAATATAAATGTCTGTTTATCATTTCACATGCGTGTCATTAAACAGCCTAATTACTATCCCACTGTAAGATTCAAACAGCAGCAACATACACAGTGGAAAAGTTGTCAGGGCTGTGTGTGGCTGTTGAGGGACAACACCTCCGGCCTCTGACACACACACACATACACACACACACACACACACAACAACTCTATGAGAGCCCAGAGTTCAGGGTGGGGTGGTAGCTGTTGAGAGACAGTATAGTGCCTATTGCCTCCCCAAACTCTTATTAGCACCTATTAATACCATTTGTCAACACGGCAGTGAGGAAGAAACCGTGCCCTGGCCTGGCCTGGCCTGGGTGAAGGAAGGCCAGGGTCTGTCTGTCTGTCTGTCTGTCTGTCTGTCTGTCTGATACTTTCCACAGCCAGCAACAGGTGGGCAACATCCCAGTCCTTCTCCTCACTGGGTGCAAAAAAGTAGCCTTTGTTACAATGTTACACTGTACCTAAGACCTGGTGTTTTCCCGACTAAGTAAAATGAGCAGGAAAATCCCTTGGCTCTAGCTCAGGCTATATATTTCGTGAAGCATTTTTCCCACAGCTGATTATCCTATAGACTTTCTTACATCCTGTAAGATGATCTCATGCTCTCTTTGAGTAAAAGTGGTAATTTAGGTTCAATCTAAAGTTGGATTGGTTGTTGAATTCCAATATCACAATAGAGCTAAGTGTCCAGGTGCATTGGCTCTACCAGTCCCTCCCATTGCATAGTAAAAGCTTTCATTCCAATGCGATGCAAATACGGTGTGAAAATATTTGTTTGAATATAGAGCTACAAGATCACAAGATGCAGCTTGATCCATTAAGTCAGTTTTGATTTTTATAGCCATGCAAGCTTGATGCTGGGTGTGACAGTCCAGTTTTTATTCTGCTGTACCAGTGTCGGTGTGTGTGTTTGAGTCGAGCAGGGCCAGGCGCTGGATTGAAGAGCAGGCCCTGGGGCCGGGAATGAGTTTGAACCTGAACATGGCCACCATGGCCTGCCCACAGGGACAGGCTAAGTGTGTGTGTGCAGGGGTACAGCTCCTTGGCTCTACATCTTCAATATCTGGGTTAAAGCTCCTATACAAGTCCCAGAGCGGCACTAGTGACAATACTGATGAATACCCGGGGACAGGAAAGAAGGAAGAGGGTCTCCCCTTCTTTGTCTTTCTCTCTCTTTCTCTTCAAGCCGTCATAAATCTGCCGGGCCTCCCAGTGTGAAGAGGTCACTGTCAGACACTGAGAGACGACCAGAAACAGGCTTGTTTTGTCTTGTCCCGGAGTGTTTCTCTCTGATTTATCGCTCTCTTCCCCTCGTCTTCTCTTCCTCTCTCATTAGTCTGCTTGTAGGAGAAAGAGAATGAGGGAGGGGGAGAGAAAGAGACAGAGACCCGAGCAGGGTGTTAACTGTAGAAGGCTATTTGAGAATGTGTTCCACTTGCTCTGACAAGTCCCCCGTGGAGGAAATCTCAGCTGTAAAAAGCTATAGGTGGAAAATGGGATTTAGACTAGAGTGTGAGTCCAGTCCGCAGACACTTGAAAACCTGAAGAATTATGGAAGAGAATCTGTGACATGTATTTTTCTCTTAAAAAAAAAAAATCATCCAGATGCTTACTACAATACAGACTACAAAATTCCACAAGTGGTTCATATGAAAGTGCTTCATAATCCACCCTAAATAACTTTAACACTGTTAAAAAAATAGTTACCTTTGATTGAAATCAATAAGTTCACGTTCCCTGGGGGTTGTCCAAATTAATTCTGGGAAATGTAGGAAATCACTAACTGAAGTAAAAGTAGATGAGGAGGATTGAGGGAAAGTGGGTACCCCAAAAAAAAACAATACAAAAATTTGTCATAAAATAACTCTGGGATTGCACTGAACATCACAAATTGCTATCTAACGGCGTAAGAGTATCCAAGCATGGAGTTTTCCTTTTAACTTTGTAACCTCTCCTTCACCCTCCCCTTGCACTCCTCTCTCCCCCTCCCCGTTTTGTCCTCCAGCGGAGCGCCCCGGGCTGGGCTGCAGGGAGCTGGTGGTGAGGAACCTGGGCAGGCTGGTGCCGGCCATCACCCACGACGTGACCGACTGGCTGGTGCCCACGCGGGTCAAGACCGCCCAGCTGCTGTCTGTGCTGCTGCTCCATGCCGAGGACCACTGCACCCAGCACCTCCAGCCTCTCCTGGCCGCCCTCTACCGCGCCTGCTCCGACTCCGAGCGGGACGTGGTCGACAATGTCAGTATCCTACATACTTACCTCTTTGGATAGTCAGAAATGACTGACTATTTTTTTATTTGTTGATTGTCAAACTAGTTGGATGATTTCAGGACACATCTGTTGGTGTTTGAGTAGACACTACCAGTGACATATGAGTCTAACCACTGTCCTTGTTTTAGACTGGGCCGGGATGGGCTCAAAGACTTGGGATGCCGTTGTTTACAGAGGAGGATTCTGTTGAACTTTGATCTGTTGCAGATTATAAATGACTTCTGTCACTCTCATCCTCTTTCACGCTCCCTCATGCCACTCTCTCTCTCCCTCTCTCTCCTCTCTATTCCCACATCTAGTGCCTGGCGGCTGCTAAGCTCCTGGGGACCTTTGTCCCTCCTGTTGTCTTCCTCAAGCTGCTGCTGAACCATGTGGAAACCTCCTCCTCCTCTTCCTCCCACCCCTGGGCGTCCCTCATGGTGCTGGCTGCGGTACTGGCAGGCTGCTCCGGACCCCTCCTTAAACCCCACCTTCAGCAGGTCGCCAACACACTGGCCCAGCCTGACGTCTGCCAGGAATATCAACAGGTCAGCAGAGAGAGGTTTGGATTTGGTTGCGGTTGACTTTTTTTTTACTTTGTTTATCCAGGGAAAGTAGACAGGGCATACATGCTCTTTTCCAGAAATGCCCTGCTTCATATTCACACATTCACACCTGGGAGCTGCCCAGTACAACCATAGCTGTCGACCACTGAGTAGCACCACTGGAGCAGTTGGGGGTCAGGTGCCTTGCTCAGCGGCACCTCAGTAGTAGTTATTGAGGGAGGGGAGAGGGTTACTCATTGACTTTGTCTACCCACATTTCCCAGCCAGCCTGAGGATTCAAACCAGCCACCTGACCAGTCAAAAGCCCACTTCTCTAACCTCTAGGCTGCCACCTCACTCTGTAAGTCCCACTGTAGACACATTGTCACCCCTGGTATTGGCTTTGTTATTGTTTTGTTTTGACATTTTTAACATACAAATCGATCGACCAAGCTTTTTTCTGTGTATCATGAAGGTGTAAAAGGGTGTGTACATCGAAACCTTTTAGTAAAATCTGTATCTGTGTTTTGAGCTGCAGTGGGATCTGAGTGTTGTGATGATTTATTTTTTCCCCCATCAGCCTGACATATAAATGATGCAGCTGATACAAACAAAAAAAATCTGGATTGACGATTTTGCATCATATAAAGCTTTGACATTGAGACCCTTCAATGTCAAGACATGGAAGTCAGACTTGTTTTGATGTGACTTTTGTGTGAATGGGTCATACAGGGTTGCCAGGTTCTCTCTCGCCTCACGGGTTGCCATGTCTTCAATTTTCCCCATCTGTGTACACCAGCTGTTTGGTTTCCAGTCTTGTTAGGTGATCTTGGCAATGTCACAGAAGGTCATTTTCTACTCTCTCTGTGTACTTAAGCGCTCTTATTTTTGGCAGTGACAGTGCAGCAGTGATATATTTCATGCTTAATTTGTCCCTTATGTAAATAGGTTTCCTGATAAGGTGCAACATCTCTTAAAAGGGCTTTAGTTGAAGATTCTCTTTTCAATAGGACCACTGTACACAGTGAGTTCAGCCGGTTTGCTGTTGAGTAATACGGCAAAATGCCGACTCTGCTAAAACGACAGTCCGGCCACATGTTGTTTTTCAAATCTAACATTTCAAAGTCTATCTTCAAAAACGTCTCCGCTCACACAAAACTGTGGAACGTCCTCCTTCGACCTTGCACATTTCAGATGTTTTTTTGTTTTTTTTGGATTTTTTTTTCCCTTAGCAGAAGAAACAGTGTAAATACCTTTGGAGTTTCTCTGCGAATAACATGGTCTGTCAGTGGAAAAATCCCAT